>NC_038249.2:31179879-31435791 GCF_000004515.6 Glycine max
AGCATACATATATAGAGAAATATAGCCCGTATCTCAACTTCTAATTAACTATATATATCTTATTTTTTTTAGCTATTTGCACTTGGTGAACGTTAGGAAAGGAAAAAAAAAAAAGAGAGGAGGACGATAGGTAAAGATCGATGATATATATATATATATATATATATATATATATATATATATATATATATATATATAATCAAACAATTAATATATATGTAACACGTTAAAAACTGCATTTAAAAGCATCAACCCTTACACCAAAAAACTATTAAACTTGACTTGGACACCCATGTGTTTCTGCAGCTCGCCTGAAAACACGGGCACACGCCAATTAATTTAGTTCAGTTATTTTAACGGCATTAATTGACACTTTTGATATAATTTTTCTACTGCATACACCACACAATCAAACATGTATGTAAAAACAGTAGGAAATAATACTTAGATGAAATAATTTTGCACTCTCAATTTGCTGTACCTATGATCATCGAACAACCAATGGCGGGTAAGTAGCAAATTCAGTAGAGCTAAGGGAAATTTTCTTGTTAAAAATGTCTTTCTTCATATAGGTATACTAGAAATAGATACATTAGACATATACATGCCAAAAAAAAAAATACATTGGTAATTGTTTTTCATACATATTTACTTTTATTAAATACATGCTTAATTAAATGAATTAGTTATGCTTGTGAAGCTTTCTCATATATATAAAAAAGGTATGCTTGTGAACTAGTAACTCAAACGGATATTAAAGCAAAGATACTCCGTTTTCCACAAGCTTAAAATCAAGTTTCTGATCCTCTAAAAAAAATCAAGTTTCTGAAAAATATTAATTGCCTTAAAAAAATTAATTTACACTCAAAGAGAAGATGTCATTTACCAATGATTTGGTCTTAGATTAGATTTAGCATTGTACTGATAAAAAAGATTAGCTTTTGCAGGTAGAACTTTTATTTAATTAAAATTAAACTGTTAAAATAGATATTATTGTTGGTTGTTGGTACACGTACATTAACTATATAAGATATCATATTAACAAATAATACTATTAGTATAGAAAATTGATAAATATTATTAATAAAATAAATGTAGGTATAAAATATTATACATTGTTTTTTACATAGAAAGTATTATACATTATTAGTATGAAGTTATAACATGTATACTAAAATATTACTAATAGTTTGATTTCCTTTGAAGGTTATATTCAATTAAAGACATTTTAAGATGATTCCAAGATAAAATCGTCTTAAAAATTATATTTTATTAAGATGGTTCAAAAATTATGGTATAAAGTCTTGATTTTTCATGATATTAACTTTCATGAAGGTTGCAAAAACTGTCATAAAAAATGTTTTTTTAGTAGTGCAAGCATCAACTTGTTTATCCGCGTGGCATTGAACTCAATCCTTTTAAGTAAAGTCTTCAAATTTAAGTTTTGTGGATAAAAAAATATAATTGGAAGGAAAAAATCTCACTAAAAATAATTAGTTAAGTTTTCCAACTAAAAATAATCATTGACAAAACCAATAAATATTACATACCAATAATATATTAAAAAAATATATATTCATAGAAATTATACTAATGCTTAACAATTGTTTAGAGTATTAGTTTACCTGATAAATAAAATAGGAAGATTGCTTAAAAAATAGAAAGATTAATTTTAAAAGCAAACAAACAATTTTAGTTGAAAGTTATATATATATATATATATATATATATATATATATATATATATATATATATATATATATATATATATATATCAAATTATATATACTAGTCTAATTTTAATAATTATTGTAATGTGATTAGTAGAAATTAAATTATTATATAAATGTTGTATATTTATACTAACAATGTAATATAGGTCTCTAATAACAGTTATCTTAATATATTATATATCAAATTAGTATAGACCTACAATATTTATCCTAATATAATTTAAAGGCTAGTCTAACATTAAAGCGTTAGTATTTTTATTTTTCGTGACCCGTGGGAATAGAAAACAACATTAGAGAATTTATAACAACTCCATTATATTTGTTCAATCAATTGAGTTACACCATCTTCATATTAAATTAAAGCATCAGTATATGACAATTTTTAGTGTAAAATTGTAACTTTCTTAGAATCAAAACTGATGCAAGATCATAAATTTATAGTTCAGTTATAAGAATTAAGGTGTAATTCTTAATTCAATTTTATTTTTACTTTAAATGAAGTGTCTAGAATTTGAAATCAAAATAAATTTAAAATATTGCATTAACTAAAAGGTTCTTTTACTGTATTTTCAATATCTTTTAGTATTGATACATCGAATAAATAGGCAGATCTTATGAATAAAATAATATTATATCACAATAGTTACTTTTAATCAACAATTTAATTAATTTAAATGCAGTCTTTTCTTTTTGTGAAGAGTAAATGCAGTTGAGAGATACACTAAATTGAATTGTTATTTCTCAAACGCATGTTATGAAATTTAATAAAGTCTAATTAATTTTGTTCCCAACTTTAAAAAATTGCACATCTTACCTCTAAATTGCAACTAACCCTTTAAAAAATTGTATACAAATTACAGAACCTATTCTTTCTCTACAGCTACCAAAGACCGCAAAGTCTTAATTAGATAGAACTACAATTACGTCTTTTTTTAAACAATATATCCCCTTGTCTCTTGTAACATTTTTACTATTTTCTAAAGACTAAATTGAACTTTAGGGGCAAAATGAGACAAAATTTGAATGTAAATAGTGCAATCAAGGGTTAAAATCTCACATCCAACACTTTTACTATTTTCTAAAGACTTAATTAATTAATTCACTTTTAAGGGTAAAATGTGCAAAATTTTGAATGTAGATGGTGCAATTAAGCCTTTTTAGTTTTTAAGACCAATTTGATCTCATTATTACAATTTTAAAGATTAAATTGATGGATAATTTACAATTTAGGAGACTATATTTTTCCATTTTATTTATTTTAAGGACCAACTTGACTATATATTAAAATTTCAGATAATAAAATGATTGATAATAAATAATATTATTAGAATTATTATGTTATTTGGTTAATTTAAAGACCAATTTAACTGATGATTACAGGTTCAAAAATTAAATTGGCGATGCACTGAATAATTATCCTTCAAATAAATAACTTGCAACATTGAACTCATTTTTCAGCCTCTAAATATGATTTTGAACATATTTTCCATTTCTTTTTCAGACATATAACTCAAACTTTATATATGGTTATTTTTATCAGCAAAGGCAAAATATATTAAATAGGGGGATGTTTTCATGGTTCCTCATATTTGATGAAGATCTCCATATCTAAAATATGATGATTATTAGCCTTTGTTGCCGAAGCCATAAAATCATTCCTCTACTGAAGAATTGGGTGTTAAATGTTAATGGAGCTAGAAGAAAAAAGCTTTTTGTCTATCACTGTCTCTGCTGGCTTCATTGCCACATTATTCTACTCTCAGCCACCATCTTTCAAACGTTGCATTTCATTTTCAGGCTCACAGTTTTGTCCTCCACGCCCCTCAAACAGTTCCCATGCCGACTAAAATCTTGTGCATAAAAGTGCTCCACGTGTTGAAATCATGTTGCTCGAAACTTGTCCAAATTAAGGGATTTTGTGTTGTGTGTGTGAAAGGCAAAAGCAATGGATGCTAATTAATTACAAGAGGTAGGGGCTCTCACTCTATTATACCTGCAAACTTGTAGTAGTGGTATTATATATAAAGAATTAATGAAACGACAATGTAGATGTCATTGTCTACACTGTAGTATATCTCTTTATCAGTACCTCTAAAATATTTCAACTTAATTAACATGCATGCGTGGTCAATTCCCTCTCTCTCCAAAGTCACTTCCCTTTTTCTCCCCATGTCCTTTTCCTAGACAGTATTTGATTCCTATTCCTCCATATTCATATTGAATAGCATGTTACAGGAGATCTAAGGTGAGTTAGCTTATTAAAGGAGGAAAAAATTACTAATTTAATCATTTTTACTAATAAAATAATTCATATTTATTGGCAAAAAAAATATGCGTACATAGAATCAATTAGAAGGAAAACATCAATTAATAGTTTTTTTTACATAAAATCATAAACTATTAGTTTGTCTGTTTTCCTTAAAATAATATGGTCATTTATTTGATTTGTCTCTATCGATATAAAATTTATTTAAATAAAAATATTTTAATATAAATATTATATATAAAACTACCAAATATACGTGTAAATTAACTAACGCAAAATTATTTCACCATAATTAGTACTCTCATATTTAAATCTTAAATACTATTATGTTAAATATGTTAAATATTCAGAGAGAATTTAATCATCCATTATAATTATATTAATTCAAATATAATTGTTTATCGTCAAAGACATTAAAAAATATATTATAAATAGAATGATTACTAGTGCTCGTACAACCACTTTTGCACTCTATAAGGTGGTGTCTTTAGCTGCTTGTTTAAATTGAAAACATTTACAACGTGTTAGATGTTTTTGGGGTGATTTTTTTTTTTTATATATATACAAAATCCGAACTTAAACTCATAAAAGAATAGAGTAATTTATTTTGAGCATTCCAACTATACAAACACGTTATTAGCTGCCATTATTTTTTATATTTGTTTATTCTCATCATATTATTTATTATAAATTTAAATATATTTTTAGTCCTTCAAATTTTAAGTTAATTTTGAATCCCTAAAATTTACAAAATATTTTATTTAGTTCTACATAGCGTGAACCAAACATAAAATAAAAAATGTGTAATTTGTAATAATTTTTTACTATCAGAATTTAACTTTCTATTTTATATTTTAAAACATAATTTTTTAATGACTTAAATCCATCAGAATCAAGTCAGTACGTGTTAAGCAGTTAATGAATTTTATTTTTTTACTGACTTAATTTTGATAATTTTTAACTGTGAAACAAATAAATTTTAATGATCAAAAGTTGTCATAAATTATAAATTTCTTATTCTCTGTTTGAATTACACTATATTAAAAGGACTAAAAAAAATATTTTATGAATTTGAGTGATTAAAAAAATTACTTTAAATCTAGAGGACTGAAAATATATTTAACCATTATACTTTTGTATTATATCTTTTTAGGTATAAATAAACTAACTAATTAATTTTTAGGTGTTTAAAGTTTTTTTTTCAATATTTTAATTTGAATTATGAGAACAATGTATAATCAGTTAATCACACATCTATAATATAAAAAAAAAATATGTGTGAGACCAACTAGATCTATTAATATATAAATTCTTTTATAGTGAAATATATATATATATATATATATATATATATATATATATATATGTGTGTGTGTGTATGTATGTTAATTTTCAAAGCGCTGCTAATTATAAGAACGTACTAGTACACCATATAGTGTTAAAACATACGGAGTGACGCTGGCTACATACATTTGCAACTCCATAGGTTGTGAGACAATTGCTTTACCCACAAAACTAAATTAATCAGGTGCATGAGAAAATGTACCAACGCCTGAATTATAACAGATATCGATATTATCAAACCGAATTCAGACACCAAAACCAATAGTATTGCATGACCCACGAGGCAGCAGAGAAGAGAGAAATGCTAGAATTAACATCATCATTATCTGTGCAAAATGAAACAATCACTTCTAAACACGCCCACCCAAGCAAATGCTGGATGTAGACAAGTACATCAAAGAATAAATAAGGATATTCTCATGTTACTTGCTATTACGAGGGAGTACTGCTATATATTATTATAAAAAAAACATTAAAACTTCAAATTATTTATGTATAATAACTTAGAAATTTCACTTTTGTGATCTTTCTTAACTTGTCATGACATGAGTAACGTGTGTCCTCAATTATCAAGTAGTATACTCATATACAGTATATTTTGGTGTTTTTGTGAATGAAAAAAAATACTAAAAAGAGAGATATCATTAAAAGATAATTAATCAGTTAGTTATGACTTTTGATAAAAAAAAATAATCATAGATGAAATATGTTGATATTTCACACCTGTAATATAATAATTAAAAAAAATTAACATACTTTATTTAGTAATTGAAGTTTATTAAAAATCAAATAATTTTATAAATCTCATTTTTGACTTTGAAAGTCATATTCATAATTATGCATTCCTTCTTTCCACAATAAATGTTGTGTAAAAAAAACAGGATTCAAAATAAATGTCGTATTAACTTTTGTGTAATATTTTTCTTTCATTTATATTTCTAATAATATTAGTAATGGACAACATAGATGGTAAATAAGTTAATGATAAAAAAAGTAAATTTTATAAAATCACAATAATCTTTTGTTTATTTACTAACTTTTCTTAGTTAATATGAAAAAAAGTTAAAATGACAAATTTTATGAGAGGGGAGAAATTATTTTAATAAATTTTAGTCATATAAAAGAGAATGTGTTGAAAGGTGTTTTTTTTTTCAAAAATATTTGGCTGAAGCAAGTGAGTGCTAGTTTGGCTTAGGGAGGCAACGAAACCATGGAGAGTTTGACTCTCCTCTCTCCATCCCCACAAAAGGTGTGGGATGCGTACGGGTTTTGATATAAAAGAATTTGGTTAAAAATTGTAATACTTATTCTCATTCCCGTCGTATTTCATTGATTTTTTAGTATATGAGTAACCCATTATATTTTTTTTACAATTTTAATTTACTTATATATTTTAAAATAAATTATACATTAAATTTTTAATTATATTTTAATTCAAATAATATATAAATATAATCAATAACAAAAAATAAATAAATAAAGAATTCAATTATATTTTTAGTTGAATGAATATTTTTATCTTTGCTATTTAATTATTTAACTATTAAACTAATAGATTAAAATTTTCAAAAATTATAACAATAAAATTTTTAATATATATTATATATATATGTTTGGACAAAAAATTACTATATATGAAAAAATATAATGATGATAGGTATGGATACTAGATTAATTTGATATCTATCTTCATTTTTGCTTAAAAGTTTGAATAATACCCATATCTAAATCCAGACTCTATGGAAGTAGGTATTTTCTATCAAGTTAAGACGGTTTCATGGCTGTATCTGCGAGTATGTAATTATTTGTTATATGTAATTTGACTACAACAGGTAAAATAGTAGTAGTCGTAGAAAGTTTTCTCTCTTGTTTTTCTCCCATAATCCTCTTTGTGTGGGTGGTGCAAGTGCAACAAACACACACAAACTCTATCTCCTGGGAGACAAACTGCAAGTCTAATCTCTGACTCTACCTTTGCCTTTCCCTTTCGCCTTTAATTAGCTTGCAGGGGGTAATTTCTTGACTTTCCTCACACTTTGGCTTTCTAATCCTTTTACCTCGAAACTTATATGGCTCTCCATTCCCCCACATAATATATATCCACATTCTCTCTCTCTTACACACACTTATGCACTCTATATTCTTATATATTATCACCAAAGAATCAAACCATATATCACCAAATTAAATTTCTTTTCTCCCACATCAAACATCATTCACTATGACAGATCCTCAGTCCAATTTGTTCCATGAATGGTTCAACTTCATGCTCCTCCATCCTCACTACTCCTCCTCTTCTCAATCCAATTACCCTCTTGCTAATAATTACTCAAACAACAACAGGTTTGGAATTCAATTACAACAAGGAGCACCCTCATCTTCATCTTCATCTTCATCTTTCTATGCAGCTCCTCCTTCTTCCCCTCCTCTTAGAGTGGCCCTTCCTCTGATCAACAAGATAAGCCTCAAAAGTAGTGAGCAGCACCAACAAAATGAAACCTCCTCAAATGTTTTAGAGGAGAAAGAAGAGGATGAGAAGAAAGTGGACAACAACAACAAACATCATGAGAGTGGTGAAGATGCTGATGAAGAAACTGTGACTGTTGCCCTACACATAGGGCTTCCTAGAATGGATACTTCCTCTTCTTCTGATCTGGGGCCACCAAAGGTGGTCTCGACAACTTGTATGGAAATTGGTGAAAAAGGGGAAGTGAACATGATTTCTGAACACCCTTTGGATCATAGATTGAACAAGGGTCAGTATTGGATTCCCACCCCTTCTCAGATTCTCATTGGTCCTACACAGTTCCCATGTCCTGTGTGCTCTAAAACTTTCAACAGATACAATAATCTTCAGGTACGGTGTGGTCTCATTTGCTCTTTGGTGTTTAAAATAAAAAATGATTCATGTATCATTAGTCTTAGTCTGACATAAATTAAAAAGTAGTAGTAATCAGCTACCCCTCTTGTCTTGTGTCTGTGCTTTTCTATTGCTTTTCCTAACTTGTTTATTAAAATGTCTTCAAGTTTTCAAGTTTTTGTTTGTAATAATTTTTAAGTTTTTAACATTGAATCAGATCAGATATAGGTCCCCTCCTTGTGTGTTTCATCATTTTTGTTTCCTGTGTGTATGTAGCCCTTTTGCATGGTCTTGTTTTGTTTTTTGTTCTTTGTATCTGATCAACGTGCACTATTTGGTCTCGATCTCAGTACCTTAATTAAGATTTTGTTTTCTTTGAAAACTTGGAGTCTCTCTTGCTATTCTGCTTTTATGTCACCTAGAACATTGTGCTGCACCAGACTGCAAAGTGCAAAATGAATTGAAAGTAAAACAAATTATTAATAACAATGCGTCTCTCATCAGGATTCAGATGTTCCTCGTCAAAAGCCTGAACTCACTACAGCCTTTTCAAAGCACTGCAAACGGTAAAAAGAAAATAAATAAAATAAAATTATTATTGATAGACTTGTGTGTGATGAGATCATTAATAAAGAGGCACAGTCCCACACACCCCAGACAATTTAAGTAGAATTAAGAAAACATAATTTTATTATAACTGAACAAGTTAACCATTTTGTACAAATTGTACGAACTTTGAGTTACTGCTAACTTTGTCATCTTGTTGTGGAAATTAGAAATTAATTAGTTGAAACGTTGGCTGGGAAAGTATGTTACTTGCCTTTCAAATTGTGTACTTTGCTTTCTATATTTTTATCATATGGCCTTCCAAATTTGCATATGAATATGAAAGCCAAAAGAATCAAGGTTCATTTTGTACCTTCAGTCTTCAAGTTTATGATAATTAATCACTATATGATTTCTCTAGTCAATTATTTTCTAGGGAACTATGAAACTAATTAAAGCCCGTGGAATTTACATATGCATCCATATATATGTTCAGTAAAACTCAAATATTGTACATGCCCCTTAGTTTCTCTTTCTGCAAAACTGGGTTTAAAATTTGTAGTTGTATATATGAAGTAATTGGAAGCAAATTAGAACCTTTAATTGATTATTATAAATTTCATAACTAAGCATGCTAAATCTAAGATACAACAGAACACGATTTCATTCTAGTGCATACTTTTTTTTCTTCTTCATAATCAAAGATATTATTATTTAAAGTATAAGGGTACTCTCTAACCCATTTATAAAATTATCAATAGCCATCATTTTATTATTTTATTTAGACTTTAGAGTATAAGGAATACTCTTAACACATATGAATCAATAAGCAAATAACCATCCGTTTGAATAATTATTCTGAATACATTCCCAGGGGCATGTGCATCATTCAAGTGCATGCCCATTAACACTGTTAATTCTGTTTCTCTGATGACTTAATTTCTTTTCAGATGCATATGTGGGGACATGGATCTCAATACAGAAAGGGACCTGATTCTCTAAAAGGAACACAACCAACAGCTATGCTAAGGCTTCCATGCTTTTGTTGTGCACCAGGTTGCAAGCACAACATTGACCACCCAAGAGCAAGGCCTCTCAAGGATTTCAGAACTCTTCAAACACATTACAAGAGAAAGCATGGCATAAAGCCCTACATGTGCAGAAAATGTGGCAAAGCATTTGCAGTGAAAGGTGATTGGAGAACTCATGAGAAGAACTGTGGCAAAATATGGTACTGTTTATGTGGATCTGATTTCAAACACAAAAGGTCCCTAAAAGACCACATCAAGGCCTTTGGCTTTGGCCATGGATCTTTTGGCATTGATTGCTTACAAGAAGAAGATGAAGCAGCCTCTGATATTGAACATGATGGAGAGAGTTCAATGTGAAACTTTAATTTGAAAAATATATAAAAGGGTGAACTCTTTATATATCCAAATTCACTTATACATGCTTGTAATCGACTGTCTAGTCGAATTGACCTAGTGTCTACTTTTCTGTTTTTCGGTTTTAGTTTTTCATAATTATGTGGGTTGCTACCTTCATTTTATATAATTAGCATTATATGTACTATTTTAATTATGATTCTCCCCTCCTCTTTCTTCACGGGATCCAGTGTGTCATGCTTAAACGTAGTTAATACACCCAATCTGGAGATTATATATATAAATGTACTGTTTAGTCTCTAGGGCTTGTGTAGAATTAATTCCAAATGAGCAAAATCACCATATGGAAGTGTGAATTACTTTTGTGGAATACTTTTTTTTAATGTAGATTTGTATATGATTGTATTATGCAAATTTTTGTGTTTGTCATTTCAGTATAAATCTCTATAAAGTGATAAGCAAAAAAAATTCTAACCATTTTATCATTTTACAAGACAACCCTCCATATTGTCCTACTATTCAGAGAGAAGAATTCTAACATCATGTACGTGCAACCGCAGCATCACGCCTCAGAAAGAAGTGTATACACAGATCAGTACTTAGATCATAATTAAGTATCGGTGGTGGCACTGTTTTTCTAATTATTGGGGCATCAATTTTTGTTACTAAGATAAAATGTATATGGTTATAACATTGAAAAGCCAACAGAAGTTACTTAAATGAACTAACAGTTAACTAATTTTGATTCAAGAACAATATTATTAGTACTGATGATGGTATTATTTCTAAATTTTGTTTCCAAAATTATTGACTTTAATTTGTTTGGGATTTTGGCTAATACACTGTTTTTAAATATTTTTATTACTACTTTGTATATTTTAAATTAAAAAATTAATTGTCTCAAAAACAAGTGACTTTTTAAAAGATATGTTGTTGATCTTTCAGAGAACAAACTAATATAATGAAAGTGTTTAAAAAAAGGATGTTGTTAATATTATTATTCTTTTATTCATTTTGTGATTTTCAATTTAAAAATGTTAAAACATAATAAAAATTCTATTTTTCATAAATCCATCACCATATCAACATGGCGGAAAACAAACCAGTAATAATGCTTATTGGCTTAATTATCCACTAGTTCCTACCATAAAGCAAGATCAGTGGATCACCGACTTAAGCTCAATAACATCCAAATGTTTATTTTCTATAGGCAACCTATTGCCATAATGCCATGAATTTTAAATACATATATGTGTAGTAAGCAAATTAAGTTCAATGTTTCGTGGCAAAAGGTTTGCCAAAAGAGGATGAATATTAATTATACATATATATGTGTAATAAGAAAATTTACAATGTTTCGTGTCCATGCGAGCATAATCGTTGCCCCTAAGTACCAGAATTCAATTCAAAGTCATGCATGTTAAAAGTAAATCAATATATACTTTAGATCTTGTTGAAATATTGAAGTAATAGCTGAAAAGTGAAATGCTGATCTTCTATAGATTGTAAGGCAGGCTTCTTTGCTTCTTAAAAAGGTTATTACATTAAAGCGTAGCTGGTTTCGGTTGAGTGTGCCCATACGCCACTGTTTCTTTTTTTTTTTTTTTTTACTACAATCAAAAGATTTTATTTAAGAAAGATAGCCAACTTTTAGTACGTACAAAATGTACCAAAAAGTTAGTCACAATAACAAATAGGTACATGCACCACAGTAAATTGGAATGTTATAATTCCAATTATTAGGTTTAATGTGTTGCTTTGAAATATATACCTTTAAAAAAATTGATGCCACTAAAATGTCAATGGTAACAAAAAGAGTAAACCAACATTTGTTATTATTTATATGAATCAACGACAAATACAAGAGAATTCACAACAACTAACAACTAACACATTCTTCTTAATTGAGTTAGATTTTTTTTTTCATATATTAGTCTTTGAAAGTGTATAACGTTATTACATTAGTTCTTGAAACTAAAAATTTCAAATAAGTCCCTAAGTGCATTTCATCCATTACATATATTAGTCTATTTTTTTTATTAAAAAAAAAGTGATTTAAGGGATATTAACATATGTTAATGAGTCAAATGATAGTATAAAGTGACTAAGTTTAGGGACTTAGATGAAATAACTATTTTGACCTATAAGGCATTATCTTTTAAACTCTTTTCTCTCCTCATTTTTCTTACTTTCTCCTGGACTATTATCTTAGCAGCTGCCTGGTCGTGTGAATCAAAATATAGAAACATGAAAAATACAAGGAAAGTTGAATTGTATTTCTTAAAAAAAATTGCAAACTTTTTAACAAAACATGGTATCGTCTTATAAAAGAACGTGTTTAATTAAGCAACAAATAACAAAGAACAAACAATATTTTTTAAGAGCTTAGTTTTATCAAACCTTTTAAAAATGAGTGTTTAAACTAAAACAAAATTCTTGGTTGGATAAAGACAAATAAAACAAGATATCAATACAGTTTTTGTCTCTATTATTAAAATTATGTGCAAATATTATTTCTCAAGCCACTTCTAGCTCAACCCAAAGTAATTTTACAAAACTCAAGTATTTTTTTATGGGAAATGCTTTTTGGTACGAAATAAAGTTCGTATTATAAGTACGAATGATGTAGTGCTTGGTTTGATTTATAACCGTAATTAGTTTCTTTAATTTTCTTGTGTTTGAATATTTTGCATAATTTAAAAGGGCGCGCCCTTCTTAATTATTGTATAAAACTATTGATTCTGCGACGGAAGAAAACCTCTTAAAAACTTTAGAGTCGAATTGCAGAATGAATTTTCAGATTTTCAATAGATAGAGCAAACTGAAGGAACCCTTTTATATATCTATCATCTCTAGCATCTGATTTGTTATTGCACATTTTTCATTTTCACGGGAGTTTTTATGGAATGCAATTCTTTTATCAAATTAGGTGGTTTCACATAATTATATACCAAATTAAGTGGTTTAAAAAACTATTGATCAAAGATTGGGAATTTTAACTTTTGACATTAATTATAATAATAATTAATATAGAAAAATTATTTTTTTTATTGATTATAGTTATAATCAATGTAAAAAATATCTTTTTTCATCGATTGTAATTATAATCGATATAAAAAATTACTTTTCTACATTAGCTTAAATAAATAATTTTTCAAACCACCTAATTTGATATATAATTTTAGAAATTACTTAGTTTGGATATCAATCATCAACAAAATATCAGAGCCTAAAAATCTTTAATGCCTTGAAGTCACTTTGAATGCATGTTTACATGTTAGTTTTTTTAACTTTAGCACTTCAAATCTTCAGCTATTTATAATCTTTATTAAAAAAAAACCGTCATGACTAAATGACATTTTTCTTACCTTTCATTTTCATTTGTCTGTAAAGATATTTGTTGAAATATTTAATGCATGTCACTAACTTATCAAACTAATTTAATAAAGCATCCTTCTAATCCTTCCTTTATTGAACTCACTCTCAATATCTTGTGCGAGAGATCAAGAGTCACCTTTTGTGCCCTCAAATACATTACAACTTGTTTTGATATGTCTGTTTGTGGAATAGGTAATTTTTTCAATTGACTTTTTTTCTCTTTACTCTTTAATAAATCCTATGATAGATGAAGAATAAAAAACATTTTCCGCACAATGATCAAATCATTTAATATAATCATAAATGCATAAACTTAGCATGTGTTAGGCTATCGTCTGACGGACAGATGTAAACACATACCCCACTTTCGGTCTGATATGTGATAAGGTGCAAATTTCAAAACTTAATATTTGTTTGCATTAATCAAAACAAATGCCAAATGACTCAAAATCCTTAAACTTTATTAAAATAAAGATATGTAATAGTATAAAATAAGGAGACAAAAACAAAAACTAATTTTGTTGTCATGTAGTCCCACTCATTTTGTATTGTATCACCTGCAAATACTGGTGGGATGGGCCACAATGATTCTACGATTAAAACAGCAATTTGGCCATATTCACTTTAGTAAAGGATGAGATCCAAGAAGATTAGAGGGGCATGTTGGATTGTTGGTGCCACAAACTTAATGTGATGGAAGTTCATTATGTTCCCCCACTTCAAGGTAATGAACATGAATCTGAATATGGCAGTTTGGTTGGAGGGACCCGACATGCACATGCATGCATCAGTTTCTAGACTTGGGCTAGGCCTCATAGTGGAAATTAAATATATCAGCCTAAAGTCCAAGCATGCAGAAAACGTGTCTAGATCGCATTAAGATCATGATCATTTGAGAAATGTATAATTTGAATCAAGAACTTTGTACAAATTTGAATCTATATAACGGTTGGAAATTATCTCTCGATACATTTTAGAAATGAGTCGATCGCACATTCATAATATTATTGCTTAAAAATAAATCAAGAAGTCATTTAAACTTTGGATAACATTATGAGAAATGCTTTGTCTCTAATTTCTCACCACTCTACTTCTTTCTTACTTGAAAGACCAAGTCCTCACTCAGGTGACCACTGTGAAACATGTGAACATTGATCTCAAGGTTCGACAAGAACAATAAGCAACGTCGACCAACACACACACCCTGCAAGAGTGTTTGTCCTTTCTTTCTCCTACTTAGAAAGTAGAACTCAAAGATTATAACATATTTTAATATTATGGGTTACCGAGTCAGTAGTCACACCACACACGCTCTGCATCAGTGTTTTGTCCTTAATTTATTTCCCATATCTTATATCTTTATTCTGAAATGTTAGAATTCAAAGATTTTAATAGTATGGCTTGGAATACCGAGCGCTGTAAACATCAGGGGGGAGATTATGTTACATTTGTGATAGAAACTCAAATGTGAATTTTTAAAAGGTTAGAAAATTTTGGAAGCAGTTAGTTGGACTATTCCAAAATTGACTAATTTAGTTAAATAAACTTTTAAGTTAAAAAATTCAATCTAATAAATTCTGATGTCCTTCATTTTGATTATTATGCGGTGTGGTGACAACTGAAGAGTGGTGTAGTCAACCTTAATTTCCACTTTTCCTTTCGTGTTCATCAAATAATTGCATATAAATCAGTCCTCGGATGAAGAGAGAAGGCATGAGACAGTGGAAGAAAGCAACTCCATTTGTTAAATAAACATTTTCAACAATAGAAATGCTCTAAAACACTATTTTGAATACACTTTTTAATATTGATTAAAATTCATTCAAAATCACACAACTTTGTTAGTTTCAGTCCCACTTAATTTAGCCAGTCTTACTTATGAATTTGTAGTTTTTTTAATAAATTTTAAAGAGTATGTCAAAACAAATGTGTTACTGGCATTGTTATTGGTTTAGTACATTTAACCGGGGCATACAGTTTTTAACTGAGTGTGTTACAAGATTGTTGCATTTTTAACATTTTTCATTTTGATATAACCCGAAGGGCAATATGCACAAATTATTTTGATTTGTAGATGAAGGAATTATGTTTGCTACTATTTTATATTTTTTGCTCAGCAATTATGTTTCACTGCAGCCATTGAAGGATGCATTGGACTTTTCCATGTAGCTACCCAGTTGACTTTCAAGTAAAGGAACCTGAGGAACTAGTGACCAAAAGATGCATTGACGGTGCACTAAGCATTTTGAAGACATGGCTCAATTCCAAGACTGTGAAGCGAGTTGTTTACACTACTAGCGTTGGTGCTGTGATTTGCAACGGCAAAGAAGACCAAGTGATGGATGAAAGCTTTTGGAGTGATGTAGTTTATCTTAGATCTTCAGAGATATTGAAATGATCTTATGCAGTCTCTAAGGCATTGACAGAAAGGATGCAATCATGCACTGAATCTTGCATTTGGTATGTGATGCAATTTGCTTGTCCTGTTTTCTATCATTTATTGTGTTAGTTTTACTCCAATTAAACTTCCTGATGCACGTTAAACGTGAATCCTCCTCTCACGTTGGATTCACATTCAATGTGGATTGAACAGAAAGACAAACACACCCTGAAACTCATCTCACTACGATAAAACGTGTAAAAGAAAGGATAGATATACATGAAAAGTTGGCAACAATGTTTTGTGTGCTTGCTTCAGCTTCAGATAGTAATTTGTACTTTTCCATTTAGGCTGAGTGTTTGTGCTTGCTTCAACTCAAATAATACGAGAATTGAGAAATACCAGCAAGAAATATTGGTTGAAATTTATGTGGAACATGTTAAATAAGGAATAAAACTTAACAAATAAGGAGTGAGACTCACATAAATTTTAACTAATAATAAACTTAAATTGTGTATGGCAGAGAATGTGTTGCAATGTTTGACTTTTTTCGTTTTAGCTAAGTGCTTGTGCTTGTGATTGTTAATAAAAGGAGATTTATGCAGGTGACAAAGATCCATTAGCTTTTAATGCTCGGATACCTATGGTGCACGTGGAAGATGTGGTTAGAGCGCATATATTTCTGCTTGAACATCCTGACCCAAAAGGGAGGTACATATGTTCTTCATATAATGTACCTGTTGAAAGGGTATATGAATTTGTTTCTGCCTAATACCCAGAGGTCCAACAATGACCAGCAGAGTGAGTTTTTACTGTAGTATTTCTGCATGTTATTACACACTTGACATTCTTGATTTATGTGAATGTTTTTTCTTTGATCTCACTGCAACAAATATTTTATTATTTCTTCTTGTAGTGCTTTAAAACAAAATAAAGGTATCAGGGTACCAGATTTATCGGCAAAGAAGCTGATAGACGATGGATTCATGTTCAAGTATGGACTTGAGGAAATGCTAGATGATGCAGTTCAATGCTGCAAAGAAAAAGGTTACCTGTGAGGTAGCAGTGTGCCATTTCTATGTCAGAATGGTTATCCATATTCCATATGATAAGGCAATGTTTGTTAGAGCTACCAATTGGGACTTAATTTCTTCTGGGATTGGACTGTTATTTACAATAGAAACTAGTGTCTGCAGTTCTAATCCTTTTTTCGTTTGTATTAAATATTAATAATATGTGCTATGTTGGTTGTTGCAAAGTTGCTTTCTTACCTGTTACGATAGTAATAGAACAATGGGAGGTTTTGGAGATGCATTCATGGAATATTAAGTTTGGAAACTTTTAATCTCTCTTCAATATAGCCAAGATTTTAAATTACGAGCACAGTTTCATCGCCTTCCTTGATATTGTGGGAAATTGCAGACTACCACAACTGTGATTGTGCTGTGGTTGCAGAGACTCAAAAAACCTTGATGTTACTGCCGAAACTACGGCCACAAACCGTTTTTCATAACCTTGAATATGGATAGACTAGGGCATGAAGTGAATACAAATTCACTGAGACAAAAAACAGAACAAAGATGAAACCAAAGGAAATTTAAATTACTCATCATCATTGGCTATACTAGACATCAATTTCACAAGTTGTATCTTCAACTGCATGTCTAATTATTGGCATTGGCGATATCTCGAAGCAAAACAAAAATAGAAGATTCAAAAGAAATCAAAAAGAGTTATCATTCAGAACAAGAATTGTAGCTAATACAAAGTAAAACCATCATCATAGGAAATATGCCAACCACGTCTACAGGGTGGGGCATTCTCATCATACTCAGCACAACAACTCCATCTTTTCTTCCAATTGGCTCGGCCAGTGTTTGGCCGGTCATTCTTCTCATTTCATTTTTATACAATTACTCCAGATTTATCACTCCAATCCCCATCAATTCCTTGGTGTGGTGGAGCCAATGAAAATAGACCCTTATCTCCTACAGCATTATACAGGTAAATATAGTCATGCTTTACAAAACTACAATTAAAAATAGTATTTTGTAACCCAACCCAATGGTGGAAGCATGACAGAGGATAAGAATTAGAATTTCACTATAACAGCCTATGTTGAATTCTAATGTAAATTTTTGTTACCTGAATTATCGAGGTGAAATCTGAATGGTTTTTGCTGTTAGTTTGATCTTCTAGGAATTAAGAAGGATTCTGTTTGGCAGAGTAAAGAGCGAAGATAATGTTGTATTGGTGTCAGTGACACTAACAACAGAAAACGACACGAGATGGCAAATACCCGGAAGATTAAAATCATTAAAATAAAATGGCTTACATATCATGTCACGAGATGACCTTCAAACACATTGTCAATTAATAAACGGTAGAAAACATGAGAATCAAATTGCATCACATACCAAATACGAAATTCAATGTAGCTTTGACTGAGACAGGAAGCTTTGGACAAATGAAGGGTCCAAAACTAACATCTCGTGTCATCCGAAGTAATTAAATAATAATTAAACATGATATGTAAGCCATCTTATTTAATAATTATTTAATCAAATGGTTGAAGAACCTCATGTCATCCGAAGTAGGCTCTTATTCCTAGTGGCTGTTGAACTTCAAGGTTTATTTGAAAGAGTTCACATGAACAAGCACCAACCAAGAGAGTTTTTGCGGGTTGTGTTTTATTTTATTGGCTTGGAGGGAACAATTTGTTTTTGAATAACCTTTTAGTATGTTGTTGCTGATTCCATTTAATGGCCATTGTCCTTGTCCCACGTTGTAGAACTTGCTGGGATATTCATTTACTCCCACTTATTATTTATTAGTGCAGGGACTTGGGCATCATTTTTGTTTGGCCAATAGTTAGCTAAAGCTGTTTCCCAAAGGTTAAACTATATTTACATGTCTGTGTTAATATGGTATATAATTGTGGGGTTGTGTACATGGTTTTGTGCACCCATTTATGTCCTCGTATATATATATATATATACCTTTTGCTGATTAAGAAAAAAAATTATAGAAGCTAAAAAAGGACATTTTGAACAATTTCAATAATAAAGTTCATTGATATTTTTTATTTCAAGGAATTTGACCAATTATCTGAATCGTAATATGTGTTAATAGCTCAGTTGCCAATGGTTGAGTGAGATTTGTGAGTTTTTAAAAAAATTCTCATGTTTCTTTTTTATTCATACATATTAAAAAGAAACTAAAGCACCAAAAGAAATTAATTAATTTAGTTAATAGAATTAAAATTTTCAAAATTATGTTTTTTAAATTACCCCTAATATTAACGAAGCATGCCTTTATTTCTTTTTTTAAATATTATTATTAGTTTTAATTCGTGTAATATTTCTAATCATTATTAATATTTTTTCCTTCAATTTTTATTGCCTATGTATGAGAATAATTAAAGTATGGTTTCAAAAATACTCTTTATATAAGATAAAATTAGACTTTCAGAGAGCAGTAGACATTATGGGTATTTTTGTGACTCAAAGTTAAGGGTTTTTTCTTGTAAAAAATAATTAATATTCCAACAGTTAACTAATTTCAAGGTGTTTTACAATTAATATTCTTAAAACTCTTGTTTTTTATATGGTAATTTATATTTTTTTTATTAATTATGGTTTTAAATCACCGTTGAGGTTACTATTGCGGTTGTGGTGAGTCAGCATACCTTTACACGGAGGATAATTGCAGAAAAATGATCTGACCGTAATAGCTGTTACGAGTCAAAATACCTGAACATTAACATTATAGTTGCAAAATATTATTTAAAATCATGTTAATTACCAATAAAATATTTTTTTATTACACCTCTATGCTTTGAGTTTTGAAAAACTTAGTGACATACCAAATTAAAGAACTATCTGAGAATAAACTTTCATTTTTTTTTAATCTAAACCTTGTCTTTTGCAAATGAAATCAATTGCCATTCTCACAGTGATGTCAAGCTTAAATGTGTTACTCGTGTCATGTCTATTTTTTTTATTTTTTTTTCAGGAACTTGACTCAAATGCCAGAGAGTTTTACGCACACTGTCCATGTTCAATTGCCTTGGAATTTAAAGTCTCACAACTCTGTTACTTCTTTTTTATTTATGAAAAGAGCTCCCTATTACTACTTTTGTAAAAGATATGTACATAGTCACAACTTTTTTTTAGCTGTAAGAATTGAATACATAAAAAGGTTTAAATACCAACTGAATTGGACCTTTGGTATATATTGTCACAACTAACACAGCACGTGTTATTTAAAGGTTTAAATACCAACTGAAATAGTTAGTTTCCATTGCCAACTGCAATCCAATTCCAAAAGGCAAAAGCATTCAATTGGTAGCATGAACAACCATTTATCAAAGTAGTTAATTATTGTCTTATTGTATGGATATATAGCCATCCTCATCCTATAATAACATAAAAAAGGGTACACCGCTAGCTACTTCACAGGTAACCCTTTTCTTTGCAGCATTGGATGGCATCATCAACCATTTCCTCAAGTCCATACTTGTACACAAATCCTGCATCTATCAGCTTCTTTGATGACAAATATGATCCTTTTGTACCTTCAATATGATTCAGAGACCTACAAGAATAAATAATCAAATATTTGTTGCAATGAGATAAAAGAAAAATCATTTACTTGAATCACGAATAATGTAAAGTGTGTAACATATATCATGAAGTATAATAGCAACTCACTCTACAGGTGGTGGTTGAAATTCTGGATATTTGGCAGAAACAAGTTTGGAGATCCTTTCATAAGTTACTGAACATTGTGAACAAATATACCTCCCTTTTGGATTAGGATGTTCAAGCAGAAATATATGTGCCCTAGCCACGTCATCCACATGCACCATATCTGTCTGTAGAACGACACCAAATGTACCCTTTTCTCCTGCATAAATATCCTTTTATACATTAAGAGTCTTAAGCACAAGTACTCAACAAATTAAACAAAATTTATAGATTTCATGTGTATATGATCTATACTTTTCCAACTCTATTCGAAATATCATTACACACGCGATCAAACACATTAATGGTGTGTTTGGTAGAAGAGAAATAGGGTGGATGAGAAGACAAATAGATGAGAAATTGTCTGGGATTCACACCTCTTACACTATATTTTAATTATAAAAAAATCTTTTATTTTGATCTTCTCTGCCAAACTGACCCTAATTTATAAAAGGTAAAAGACAGGAGAAGTCAATTGCATCACATACCAAGTATAAAATCCAATGAATTACGAACTGAGCTTGGAAGCTTTGGACAAATGAAGGGTCCAAAAACAAGAGTTGGAATTAGTGTGACAACATCCAATCCATTTTGTTCTCCAAATTCAAGCACTGCCTTTTCTGTCAATGTCTTTGAAACAGAATATGACCAACCAAATGGCTTTGAAGATCTAAGATAATCCACGTCGTTCCATGAGCTTTCATCCATAATTTCTTCTTTATTGTTATCGACAGCAGAGGCACTAGAGGTGTAAACAACTCGCTTCACTGTCTTGGAATTGAGGCATGCCTTCAAAATGCCAAGTGCACCTTCAATGGATCTTTTGGTCACTACTTCTTCTGGTTCTCTTAATTCAAAGTCGACTGGTGTAGCAACATGGAAAACTCCCATACACCCTTCAATGGAAGCAATAAAACTTTCTGGATTGCTGAGATCAGCACTGAGAATTTGTAGCCTTTGGGATGCTCTAGGTAAGCTAGTAAGAAAGCTAACATCTTTCCTGTGTTCTTTTTTTCTCAAAAATAAGAATTATATTATCTTGGTTTTGTGAATATTATATCAATAGAATTCTCTTCATCTTATAACAAGTGTTAGAAAGAAAAAAGATTTTCATTCTATCTTTTAAATGTAATACTAACTATTTTTTTCTATTTATATTCCTATAAATATTTTTTTAGAATGTTGTTGTGCTGCATCGTTTCAAGTAAAGAAAAGAATAATAAAGTAAAATTAATTTTATAAAATTAATTATTATATTCTTTTATTTATTTATTAACTTTTTTTCTTTGTATAAATTTTTTTGCAACACTTATAAAGAGAGTGTTATCCTTTTCAGGGTGAAAAAAATTGATGACTCTTAATTCATTTATTTAAATGAGTTAGATTAAAAGCTTGAATTTTTTATTTGAAATAACTAAAGTTTCAGTTTTACTTGTTTAATTCATTTATAACTCAATTTTTTAATTTGAAATTTTTTTTATTAAAATATCTTTCAACTTTATTAATTTAAAATATTTTAATAGTAGATAATAATTTAAAAATATAAATAAGTGTTAAACATATGATATAATATTGTAGAATTTATGTAATATTAATTTTGTATGATTTATGCATAAACGAACTATTCACAAGCTATTAGTATCAAATTTGTAAAATTTGAATTTAACTCATTTAAGTAATTGAGTTCAATAATAAGTTTAAGTTAACAAACAAATTTGACTGAATATTGTGCCGACCTAAGGTAATTAACAAATAATTTTGTTCATTTACATAACTTGACTCATTTACATCTCTAAATCTTTTCTATTCTACCAAATGGAACATGTTGAAAACATGTAAGGATCATTTAAATGTTTTTAAATCAGATAACACACAGGAAATAATATAGTACAGATACCCTACACCTAAAGGTTTTTCAGGGAAATAATAACAATGCTCAAAATGTTTTTATAACAGATAACAGATGGGGCTGCTTCTATTACCTGGATCGGGTCTCACAGTGGTGTTAACAGAGTAACCATCTTCAAGGAGCCTCTTGATTATCCATGAACCAATAAAACCTGTACCTCCTGTAACACACACTCTTCCTTTGCTTTCTTCCATTTGCCTTTGGTGAATTCTCTCTTGCTCTGATGACTGCTATATATGCACTAGTTAGATGAACAAGAAAGAAAATTGAAAAGTGACATATATGCTAATTGGAAAATGAAACCCCTGGACTTTTTTTTTTTTTTTTTCTCCATGCCAACGTTTTCTTTATAACTGGTAGCTGCGCTGGTGAAATCGACAATGAAGTATTGCATTTTATGTTTGGTATCTGATGCAACACTCAACCAATGTTTTCATCAACCAACGTTTTCTGCAACCAATGCAACCTTTTCTTTAAAGATAATTTTTTCCAAGATTACTTATTAGTGTTAATAGCAAGATATATATTATTAAAATATTAAAAGCAAATTAAATTAGCATCCATGATTTATTTTTTGAATTAATAGTATTACCCCTCTTATTTAATGTTTATGACAACCTCTCTTACAAGAGTGTCACGGTAATCTATAAGTGTCAATTTAATATTTTTAAAACATTAAGGAATTAAAAATAATTTGCTTGAAAAATAAGATTTAATTAAATATATTTTTTCAACCTCAAATTTGGGATCTATTTCTTCAAATTAAAATTTATATTTTTTTAGTTCTTCAAATATGTAAAGTATTTTTTTAGTTCTTTTATATGCTTTTCTTTCTCCTTTAATTTTGGGAGTGGTCTTTGAACTCAATGTTATATGCTTAAAGGATATCTAGGCACCACATACTAGTTTATACTCCCTTCTTCTTTAAATATAAGATTTTTTTAGTTTTATTTATTCTTTTTTTTAAGACTCTTTTTAAGTTCTCTTTTGTAATAATTATTTTTAGACTCAAATATTCTTAATTACTTTACCATAAATGTCATAAATTTAAAAGATAAATATATTATCTCTCTTATAAGGATTAAATAAGAAAACTAACATGCATTAATTAATTAGGTGTGAAAACAATTAAGTGGAAAGAGGAAAATTATGAGTTCCAAACAAATTTAAGGATAATTTTGAGAAAATAAGAAAATTGTTAGTAAATTTAATATTACTAACTATATTGAGTTATTAATATAATTTTTTTAAGGATGTGAATTAATTAAAAGAATCTTATATTTAAGAATAAAGGAAAAAATTGATCAGCTGATTTATTGCATTTGTATACAGATTGGTACCCTTGTACGGTTGTAACCTTTTAATATAATGTCTTTGGCTGACAAAAAGAATAATGAAGTGCAGACTATATTGTCTACAAGCTCAAAAATCTTATTAATATTGGAAGCTCTAGAGACTACAAACTTTGTTTTTGTAACATGTGTGGATACTTACCATTTGGGCCTGTGGGACGGTAAGCTTGATACCTTGGGCTGGTTTCTTTCATTTTTTTTTTTTTTGTGATGCTGAATTCTTTCATTGCATATAGGATGGAGGAGTTGTGATTGGCCTCACTTCTATTGTTATTGGCTCCTATAAGGAGATGACACATTTTTTTTCAAAAATACCATTTTCAAAAGGAAACACAGTTGTTTATGTTTTGTTCAGCCCAAAAACAGAAGTATATATGCTTTTGTTGCTCGTTTCCCTCTTGTTCCTCTGCACATTGAGAACATATCTGATGATGGGTCTAGATTGATGCAGATCAAAGGTGTTTGGTCACCATGGTGATGAGAACATGCAGAGCCAAGGACAAGTATGAGGGGAAAGGGAAAAAGAGAAATTTCACAACTCTAGTATAGGCCAATAATAACTCGCTTAGGAAGGATACCCAAGAACAAAAATAATTTGTGGAAGCTTAGACCAAATAAATCATATTACTATAATTTAATTGCGTTTTCATTTTTAATTATAGACATTATGAAAATTTCTATTCTCATTTTTTTATCAATTTAATATTCTTTTATTTTAATTATATAATTTTAGTTTATAATTTTTTAAGTGATGTTTTTTAGTTATCTATTAACTTAATATTCAATATTTAACGGAAATAACATGATATTGTGTTTGCTTTGAAATTAAAAAAAAATCGTTTTGCTTCCTAATAAATAATTTTTTTTGTTCTTGGTTCTTGTGAAATGTCTCTAATAAATTAAAATAATTGTTTAATAGTTATTTTACTTCAATCTCTACTATATACAATAAACTGGAAGATTTAGTTACCAAACTTTTTATATCTATTTCAATAGATGCTTTAGACATACTAAAAAAAATTATTTTTATAGTCTCTAATAAATAACGAATTTTGTATTTATTTTTTGATAAAAAAAATTATTTGTCATTAATCTTTTTCAAAGATATTAATAATAAATGAAAAAAATATCAAACATCAACCCAAAAAATTTGATAATTTATTAAAGACTAAAAAAAGGTTAAGAACAAAATATGCACCCCTTCATTTAAATAAAATTAGATATATTTATCTTAAAATTTTGTAATTTATACCTCCTAATCTTATATGTTTAAAGCTCCTCAGCTATTTCATGTGAGGACAAATAAATGTACCTCCTACTTTTATTAAAATAATAAGTATTGATCTTAAAATTTTATATTTATACATCTTATCTTATCTTATTTTATGTATTTGAATTCACTATCTCATTTTCTCCCTCAACTTATATGCTTAATATTTTTTATTTACATGTATATGATAATTATTATTAAATTTATTTTTTAAAATTAATTATCCCCATTTGCTAGGCTCCAAGATTCATCACTAATCCGGAACTCAGAAAAAAATTATCAGAAAAAAAACAAACATAAAATTTTATATATATTAAAGATGAATAACATATATTTTAACTGTAATTAACTAAGTATTAACCCTTCTTTATGTCAGTAAAAAAACCTTTTTATAGTAGCTACCAGTAGTATTTTCGTTTGTGTTGACTTGTTGACCATTCCAAACCCAGAAAGAAACGCTGCCTAGAAGACACATTTTCGCTATTTTCCGCCTTTCAGAGTCTCTCGTCTCTCTCGGGTCATCCATCGTACGCTAATGGCCGCCATAATTTCGCGAAGGTTAAGGTTATCCACCTTAGCCTCCTCACTCCTAAAACCCTCTTCTTATTCTA
Organism: Glycine max; assembly: GCF_000004515.6. Taxonomy (NCBI): domain Eukaryota; kingdom Viridiplantae; phylum Streptophyta; class Magnoliopsida; order Fabales; family Fabaceae; genus Glycine; species Glycine max. Next base: position 31,205,662 of record NC_038249.2, read on the forward strand.
TAACCAATTTCATCTCCAACAACCCTAAACCCCCAATCTTCAAACCCTCCCAATTCCTTCCACCCATCAGGTTTCTCTCAACCAACAACAAAGACTCCTCCTCCACTTTAGATTCCGACGAAACCCAAAAGCCCAGCCCAGGCCCAAGCCCAAGCCCATACCCGAGCCAAAACCCAAACTTCAAGCACCAGGAGATAGAAGGCCCAACAGTGGAGCGCGACCTCTCCCCACTCGCGAACGAGACGCGCGTGGTTCTGGAAACCATGATGAAGAACATGTACTCGCTGAGCCGCGTCGTGGCGGCGCTGGGCCTGCTCCAGCTCACTCTGGGCGCGTGGATAACCTACCTCACCAAATCCGAACCCATCGCTGAGGTTTCGCTGCAGAGTTTGTTGGCGTTCGCGTTTCCGTTCTCGCTTGCGTTCATGCTGCGGCGCGCGCTGAAGCCGATGCATTTTTTCAAGAAGATGGAGGAGCTAGGGAGGTTGCAGATCCTCACGCTTGCACTCCAGGTCGCGAAGCAGTTGAACGTGCTCTTTGTTAGGGTTCGTGCGGTTTCGGTGCTTAGTGTTGTTGGTGTTGTTGTTGGGGTGGTTGTTGCTGTGGGTTCCAAATGGAGCTGATTTTTTTTAGTCTATGTTTGGTATTCTGTTGCAAAAATCATTCTGTCAACAGATCCAAATCTTGTTTTTGCCCTTTGGATTAAAACCTTTACAACCAAGTTAAACTTCTATGTCTTTGGAATAATATGTTGATGCAAGTAGAGGTTTTGGTTTTTGTTTTTGTTTTGGAAGATGTTCGTGATTCCGGTTTGTATTATTCATTGGAATTTTGATGAAAATAGGGATGGTAAGAAAAAAAAAATAAACTTCATTGGTTGAGTTTTGACTCGAATGTGATTGTTGTATATGATTTTCTATTATTTATGTTTTATTAAAATAAACTTCTCGTGATGGAACTGCAATTGCAATTGGAATCGAAATCGAACTTGAGAGAGGAAACAAAATTAAAAAGAAAATTACGACGACAAAGGTAGAAGGAAAGGTTCTCTCTCTATTATATGTATGGGTTTGTTCGTGAAGTGGCGTGTGTGTAGTTTTGCTTTCTATTGTCGACACTCTGGTCGGAATTTTCATTATTGATTTTTCCGATCATCGGATTTGATCCAATCCCTAATCCCTAATTCTGCGAAAAACCATTTTGTTTCCATCAATTGAAATTGAATCGTTTTGAGGTGGCGGAGATGGACGATTACATGAGCAGCAATGACCCATTACGAGTACAACGATACTGGGAGTGCCAAAAACATTATGCACTTTAGGCATATTATTCTGGAAAATTTCAAATTATTTTTTTGACCGAGGAAAATTTCAAATTATTATGTGCTTGATTTTGAACAATTCTAATCTCTCTAATTATTATGTTACATCATAATTATTAATTTATTATTCTAATTTATTATAGTGTTTTTTGGATACAAGGGGCCTAATCCAAATTACAAAAGTAATCTCTTGTTCTAGTCTTTTGTACTGATCTAGACATAATGATCCAGATTTTCTTTAAGCATGGTGATAATAGGCTTGTACCTATACTGCAGACTAGAATTGAATATCTCACATGTATTGTTTGATATGTTGTGCACTTTGGGTATTATACTGAAATGGGCTTTGTCCATGCTTGCTTGGGTCAATTATTCAAGTACTCCCAAGCCTAACAATTGATTGTCTTGTCTTCAAATAAGTAATATGACCTTCAAACTCAGCAACAGTAGTGGATTTAGCACATTGTAGACAAGGGGCCTAAGTCAAAATTACAAGGGGCCTAAGTCAAAATTTATTATTAATTTATTTTTCTAATTTATTATAGTGTTTTTTGGATACAAGGGGCCTAAGTCAAAATTACAAAAGTACTTTAGGCAGAAACAAAATACCTACAAATTTATTATAGTATTTGAATATGTAAAAACTTGCAAAACTCAAATTTGTGTCAGTTCAGAATAATATTTGGCTTGTTCTTCTGGTAATGTACACGATTAATTCATCAGAAAAGTTTATGATAGGAAAAAAAAAAGTAAAAAATATCTTTTACCTAAGTAATTGCAGAGAACCCGTGTAGAATAAGAAGAAAGGTATGACTAAATATTTTATAAAACTGATAACTTATTATTTTCACAAAATAAATTTCACATCCTAAACCTGAAAATTGAGATCAATTTTTTATTTTATTTTATAAAGGAGGAAGACTAATGTCTCATTTTATTTTAATATTGAGACAAAATTGTAGATAGAGTAAAATAGGAATATTAAAATTACATTTTATCCTATTTTAATTTTTGTTTGAAAAATTAAAAAAAAAAGACTGAAGAAATATATTCATTCAGATTCATCCATAATCAACAATTAAATCATTTCTCATGTCAAATACTCCGTGTTTATCTAATTATAAGATTTTAAAAAAAAAATATTTATACTTTTTTATAAAAAAATTTAATTTTTAGATATATTAATTATTTTATATATATATATATATTATTACTTAATTATTCTCTGACCAAACATTAATAAAAAAAATAAGTAATTGAATAAAAAAATAATTTTAAAATCATAATATAAATAATTAACAAATTTAATTCGATAATTACTTTTAAATATTCTACAAAGCCTAAATGAAAAGCAGTTGGGTTACTCGTGTAGTCGGAGTTTTCACGCAAATGATTTCCCCAAATAACAACGCGGCTTCCCTTGATGCCTCTTCTTCTTTACCTTTTTCATTGTAATTCTCTCTCTTCACTTTCTTTATCTTTTCGGTTTACCCTTACACACGTGCATTTTCTCCTTACTTTTTCCACCACCTTAATTCGTTATGGCACCACTATTCAAGGCCTTCGCTCTCTTCTCCGGCGCCGTCGCCTTAGCCGGAGCTGCAGGCTCCGTGCCTTGCTCCGCCGCCATCATCGGTGCCTCGCTCCTGTTGTCTCTCATGACTGCGTTTGACGTTTTAAGATTCTATATATAGTTTGCATTTCATGAATTATTATTCCAAAATAATATATAGAGAGATAATAAACTGTTAGATTGCGAGTTTCGCCGTTACCACCTCAGCTTATTTTATGACTATTAGTATATATTATTATTATTATTATTATTATTATTAATTGTTGTAGGTCTTAGGGTGAAATAAGAGGGATTTTGATCCTCTCTACATTTTTATTGTTAATTATGTAATGCTATATATTATGTATGGGTATAATTTAGATCCAGTCATTTTATGTTTCTCATGTTCTTTTTTTTAATTTATCACTTCTATAAAGAAAATAACTTAAACTCAAAATACTTATAATAACATAGCTGATACATTTATATTATATCCACTAAATTATTTGATATATGAGCAGTATCGTAGTGGTATAGGTTTGAATGTCAGAGGAATCATTACCTCGGCCCACATAAAATAGGTTTTTATTTTTTATTGGAGAATAACACTGAAGCTGCAAAAACACGGAAAAAAGAGTTATGAATGATTTTTTCTTTTCGTTTTCTCATTTTTATAATGATTTTTGGATTTCATTATTTGCTTGACGTTGAGAATTTTAATTCACTTTTCTTTAGTTCGCTTAAAACTTAAGAATTTAACTTTCTTTTTTTTTCTTTAAAATTATATTAAATTAGCTAGTTTTTTAGTTCTCTAATTAAAAAAAACATCTATTTTTATACTTTTTAAAAATGTTTAAATTTTTGGTTAATTTTCAACTTACCTAAATATTCCTTTTGTGCCAATATTTCAAATATCCACTTTAAGTATTTTTCTACTTTTCATCATTTATTAAGAGAGAGACCAATGATGCAAAAAAAGCATTTTGATTGGTCACTTGTTATGAGTAGAAATTCTACTCATAAGATCCTAGCATTCAAGGTCTAGGTACTTCCAGAAAAGAGAGATTAAAGAGAGAAATTTTCTGATTATATTATTTGCATTCCTTTACATTTTGATTCATATATATAGGCACAGAAATGTTGAGTTTGTTATTCTATTTCCTCTACAGGATCTAAGGAGCACGAAGGAAAATAACAAAATGGCACTGGAGCAAGGATCCTGGCCGATAGAGGAATCTCTCTTGACCAATGAGAGTCTGCCAGCTCAGTGTTTGGGATTTGTGTTGGTCACAAAATCCTCCAGGTAGTGCGGTCTGCATGTTTTCCTTTTGGTCCTGAGATTAGTGTCTGTCTGCTCTTTGTCTATTCTTAATTCTTCTGTGTTGGCTTGCTTTGTGCTAAGTTGCTCCACCTTGGGTTAATTCATAACATTTCTATGCCCATCCGAAAACACCTTGTCCTCAAGGTGTTACGAGTTCGTCGAGGTCCTCCAGGATCCCAAGGTCTGTACCGACGAGGCTCCTTTGGGTCAACAGCCATCCCTAATGCAAAAGCAGCTGGTTGGCACTCGCGTGCAACCATGGCAGACCCATAGGGCACAACTCCCCTCTTAAACAGTGTCATGTCGCTATGTTCTAAAAGCTTGTCATGCGGAGCCGCTTCACGACCATAATGAACAACAATACATGAGAGGTTGTCTAGGGAAGCAACGACACGGGCATGGCCAAGTTTATTGAAGATGAAGGACGACGCGTGGGCCACTTGGTGCTTGCTGTTGGTGGCAAGGTGAGGAACAGGCATAGGAAACAGAGTCGGTAAGCGTGTGGGGTGTTTCGGCATGACTGCAGGATGTGGTGGCGGAGTTGGCATAGGCAGCGAAGAAAGCATGGGTGACAGAGTCGGCTTGAGCGGCGAAGGCAGCGACGGAGTCAGCGACAGAAACGGTATTAGAGTGTGTGTGAGGAATGTCTTCACAGAGGAAGAAGATGAATGTGTGGGTGAGTGGGGTCGACGGGCTTCCAACACAATGATGCGGTGAATGAGTTCATCTAGTTTGGTGATGACATGAAGTTGGTTAGAGGCTAGCTTGGCTATGGCTTCTTCAATGTGTTCCATTCTGGTTTTGGGTCGAGTTGCTTCAGTCATGGTGGTAGTGCTCAATGAAACCAAATTGTTATGAGCAGAAATTCTACTCATAAGATCCTAGCGTTCGAGGTCTAGGTACCTCCAAAAAATGAAGATTAAGGAGAGAAAATTTATGATTATATTGTTTGCATTCCTTTAGATTTTAATTCATATATATGGGCACAAAAATGTTGAGTTTGTTATTCTATTCCTCTACAGGACCTAAAGAGCACAAAGGAAAATAACAAAATGACACTGGAGCAAGGATCCTGGCCGACAGAGGAATCTCTCTTGACCAATGAGAGCCTGCCAGCTCAGCGTTTGAAATTTGTGTTGGTCACAAAATCCTCCAGGTAATGCAATCTGCATGTTTTCCTTTGGTCCTCAGGTTAGTGTATGTTTACTCTTTGTCTGTTCTTAATTCTTCAGTGTTGGCTTGCTTTGTGTTAAGTTGCTTCACCGTAGGCTGATTCAGGTTGATTCATATCATCTGTATTATCTTAATATAATTACTTGTTATTATGACATTTTTTTTGTTATAAATTAGTATGACTTGTTTTTTACGGTTTCGAGGTTAAAAACCGCAAAAGCTGAAAAGAAGAGAATCAGCGGACGATTAAGCATTTGTGCATAAGATACATAAACTTAATTTCATCATCTCCAAGAAAATCCAATGAGATTGAAGCTGGGACATACACAAAATACATTTGATTTTGTTATTTAATTTAATTTATTACTTTTGCAGTCTTCGTAATATGGTGGACGCAAAGTAGGAATACATAACTAGCCACTACTAGAAAGGAGTGAAATAGAATCCAACAATTAGTATCAATCTCGACATTGACACTATTAGCTAGCTAGTATTTATTTAGCCATGACGGACACAACTTTGATTCAACCTTTCATATCTATTTAATATTTTTTTTTAAAAAAAATGGTAAACACTACCTAAGGGTTAATTACATGGTCTAATAAATTTGAAAAATTAGAACTGAATATTGTTCTTTATAATTTAATTATATGAATCATGAAATTCAATGCAATAAATGTGTAAATCGTTAGTGTTTAATTATATGAATCATTCAACCCAATACAAATATTTGTTATAATAATTGAATCTTCTTTTTTATACATAATAATAAAAAAAAATATGTTTGAAGTTCTTGTAAAATTTTAAAAATATTAATTACATCTCCATAAAAAATTTATATTAACGTGATTCATCTAAAAATAAAATATTTTTTCTGGCAGATGAAATTAATATAAAATTTCTATAATGATCAAATTAACATTTTATATGAATCTCAAACAAATTTTACCTTTAAATGAATTAGATTAGTAGTCTCGTTCCTCCTCATAGGTGATCGTAATATTGTATACCACTATTTGTGCCACCTTATAACTATACACACAAATTTGTTTCACAAAGTAATAAAACTATGAAGACACAATTTTTGCTTAAATTAGATTGAATTAATTTTTAAAATAAGATTCAAAATTCAATTCAATCTAATTAATTTTTATTGTTTATTTTTTGCGGTCCTTATTAAATTGATTCAGTTATCAATATCTTAAAAAAAAATTGGCGTCCAAAAAAATCTGACTTTCTTTTTATTAGATAGAGATTATATCTAGACTAATGGAGTTTGAATTATTATGCATATATAGAGGTAGAGAGAGTAGAGAAATGAAACCTCTAATCTGCAACGTACATGCACGACTTAACTATGGCAATTGAAAAAAAAGAATTCAAGTGGAGCTGCAAAGAAAGAACTTGATGCGGTTGATATCAGATTGAGGAAGGTTTTCCGTGCATGGCTTGCACGGGAACAACAAAAGAATCCTCAGTTATTTTCATTCCTTGAGCCTCAGAAGAAAATCCAAAAGAAAGAGAGAAGAAAGCACGTTTATGAAAGGCGCTAGCAGTAAATAATGTTGGAGATGAAGAATTGCATGCAAGTCCATGTAAAGAAAAGACTCAAGAAAGGAAGGGATGTGATCAGGTGAAGTTTGTTGGAACTACCTCTCCGTAGATATAATATATTAGAGAGGTGAAGGAGGATAATAGGAGATCATAAAGAAAAGAAAGAAACCTTCTCTAATTAATCTGCAAGAGTTCAACTTGATTAAGGAAATGGGTAGTGGAGATGGAAAAAGAGAATTCTGGGATGGAGAAGTTTCCGCTTCTGTCTCATTGAAGACAGTGGTTCCGTGACTTTCTTGCAGCAAAAGAAAAGCACCTGCGGCATCCTGAATGTTTTTCTTTTCTTTCCATGGATGAAGGCTTGTCCATCGAAATTGGTGATAATTGGAAGAGTCTCAAAAGAAAAGCCGAAAAAGAATTAGAAAATAATTATAACCCGCAAAGAGAGTTGAAAGCGAGGAGGGTTTAGCGGAAGGAACTAGTTCTTCACATGGTAAATCAGTTACTTTGGGTGATGGTGTTGGATCCGTCTATGAGAGAGTACAAGATTTAGTTACTTTGGGTGGTTAGATTTTCGATCTGTTTACCTTTTCTGTTAATCAGTTTTAGTTATTAAACTAGTTTTATTCAACTGTTGATGCATAATGCAAATAAATGAATTTGCATGAAAGATAGTAATAATTTAGATAATCAATGAATTGTTCTTTTTTTTTATGGAAGAGCCTAAGATGTGATCACGACAACAACTCAGAAGGTTTGGAGAAGTTTTTGTGATTTGTGTGTGAAGATGTTAAATCAATCTGTCGCCAATAGTGGTGGAAGTTCTGTGTGCATAGATCACTACGTAGAGACAGTTCTTAGGACGGCTAGATTACTCGTTGACGGTGATTGTGAAGGATGTTCACGGCATAACAACATCGAGACGAGAGAGGAAGACACAGAGGGGAAGTTTCAATTATGGTCATTGACAAAGGACTGGGTCACGAAGATGAAGAAGAGCCACTCGGTGTCAGTAGTGACAGAGGGAAGGTCATTGATGTGGTTGTGGTGAGAGTATCCAATGAGGCCAAGGTGGAAGAAGAGAGCATGTAGGAGTCACGGTGGTACTACAATTCTTCAAATTCGCAATAGTCTCTTCGCATCCACAACACACAACAAAATTTAGGATGATAAATAAGTTTAATGATCTCATGTATGATTATTCACTTGGATTAACAAAAAAAATTGATAATAAGATAAATTTATCTTACTTTTTGAAAAATCGAATAATTTTTTTTTTTATCTTTTAGAAACTCAAGTGTCAATATTTTACAAATTCAAAGATCAAATAAAGAATTTATCATTTTTATAAAACTAAAATATATTTTTCGTCTTCGTAGACATGAAAATATTTAAAATTCCTTTCTACAAAATATTAAATATTTTTTTGTCTATACTCGATGCAACAAGTCATCACCTTCAAATTTATCCGAACCTATATTCAATTAAAAAAAATAATACATTTATAGAAACATATTCTAAATATTTCAAATTTAGAAAGAGTAAAACGAAGACTACTAGTACCCAAGTTTTACAGTCCCACGAAATGGGAAAACACGGCACGTTCCCATCCCTTTCACCGGAATGGGTAAGCACACGTGCGAGTAAAGAGGGACGAGCTGAATGGGGCAACAAGCGTGCGAAGCACACGTGTCAGTGACGACGGGACGAAAATGGCCTTTGAGAAAACGAGGGTCAGATTGGGCGGCCAGCTTCTTCCTTGTTGTCACGGCTCACCATTTCTTACCCTTCAATTTTCCCATTTTACCCTTTCTTCTTGACAGGTTACCAACAACAATATAATACTAATAATAATTAAAAAGATATAAAAAAAAATATAAGTTTCAGCCACTTTCACCCATTCACAGACCGTGGCAAATGCAACCAGCCAAGTAGATCGATCTCACTTTTCCCTTGTTCAATAAAATATACCAATAGTTTCCTCAAATCGTATCAATTAGTTAAAGCATGAAATATATAAATTTATAATAAATGGTCTATGCATCGAAAATATAAAGGATATTTTCACTTTCATCTAATAAAAAATTATCATCTATAATAAATTTATTAAATTTATAATAATTATCTTAAAAATTGTATTTATTATTATTCATGATTGATTAATTGTGTAAACTTTTACACTAACAATACATAGAAGTTAAACTTATAAATTTAATCTTTTATAAGATGCTTCATTTTTTATTGTCATGTTTATTGTTCTTTGCTATGAATTTTTTCTTAAAAAAATACACCAATATATAAAAACTTATTTTATTATTATAAATAGATACAAATAACCTTGGAATTAAAAATGATTGATTAATATGGTTATAAACTTAATTTTAAAGTTCATGTGTATTCAAAAACATAAACACATGTATATTGGACTCAGATCTCTTTAAATAAAATCTCACTTTTAAATTTTGCCATAAAAAAGATTTGAAAAGAAATTTTTTTTACTAAAAATGATAAGTGAGATTTACCGGTGAAAATGAATCATGAATAAAATTGATAATCCTCTTTAATAATAATATGATAAAAAATATTTTAAAGAATTAATATCTCACTCCTTTTAGAGTGGTATACTGAATTAAAAAAATGAATTGATTAAGTGAGTCAGAAACAATAACTCTTGGATTTTGCGATGATGGAGACTATAAAAATGCATTGTGCTTTGTTAGAGCCGCAATAAATATATATTTAACTTTTTGTGCATCATTGCCATTGCCAACCAGCTCCTAACAAGATCATATTGATGTAAAATATGCTAGATTCCTTTCCTCCTTAATTTCATCGTTTAAATAGTTAATGGTGTGTTTGATTGGATAGAAGGAAAATAAAATTAAAATTAAAATTTGAATTAAAAAGAAAATGAAGGAAAGAAAAAAATTAAATTTTTATTTGTAGAAGTTAATTTTTTTTTCATTTTCTCTTTAACTAAATATAAAAAAAAATAATAAGTGGTATTTTTTCTCTCTCATATCTAATGGACCATAAGTTCCTGCTAACATGTTTGGATTAATCCATATTCGAAATATGTTACTTCTTAAGGCCAGACATATAATTCAACTTTCATTTATACTGTAGTGAGATCAAAAAAAAAAAAAAAAACTCTTCACAATCACGCTACGGAAGAAAAAAAAATTAAAATTACTCCTAAATTAATTACTCCTTCATTATAAATTTATAGGCTTTTTTCTTTTTTTAAAAAAAAATTAAGGCTTGGCCAATTTTATTTTATTTTATATACTGGACAATTTTTTCAATCATATCCTCGTTTAATTATATAAATAATTAATTTATAATTACTCCGAATTATGTCTCAGGACAAATCCTTTAAATTGAATTATCTCAACCTATAAAGTTCGACCAACCTAAATTGTGAAGGAAGACCCCAATCAATTTTCAGAAACAATATTTTTAAAATGAAATCATAAATAGTGAATTATACCTTGACTTGAAATAAAATATTTGTTGTTACACTAAGATAAAACGTCTATTGTTACCCTTAAAAGGCTTTTAGACCATGAGTTAGTAGATTTAATTAGCAAATAATTAGTTATAACATATATTTATTTTGATAAAGTCTTTCCTAACTTAAGTATTGTAGTGTTTTTTGTGATTACTTACTTATTTTTTCTAATATCTTATCATTGTGAGGTGACTTATAATCGCCGATGGTCTGTTTGGTGGTCACAATAAAATAAGATAGGATAACTATTGTACCATGTTGTTACCTATTTTTTGGTGTACTAACAAGATATGATTTATTTATCTAATTGTCTATCATATCATGTTGATGTAATGTATTTCTTATCCAGAGGGGGGAATTGGAATAGCAATGCAAAAAGGTTAGGCGGGCTAGCCTACCAACCCACCATAAATTTGGCAAGGCACAGACTTCAGCCCACTAATTCGCTTTGCCTCGTCCCGCTTAGCCCACCAACCTGACAAGACAGGTTGGCCTGCCGACCAACTTCTATTTTGTTTTTTAAAATATATATCTATCATGTTTCTACTTATAAAAAATAACAATCATCAAATATACTATACCATGTATATGTAAAAGCTATATTGTATCCTATAGTTTACATTCCTAACATAATAAAAGCATGCATAGTTAATAATTCATTAACTTGGATGAACCCGTAAATGACTTCCAACCACCTAGCAAAAATGTGCATGGCCAAATATGAAGACTCCACAAAGTAGCTTATATTGATTCCTCCTACAAATGGGTTACAAGAATTAGTTTTATACGAAAAGAATCAGTTTGTTCTTTATTAGGATGCGCAAAAGATTGAGATAATGATATGTAGTCAACCAATTTTTGTGATTTTAATTTTCAACTATGTCACTCCTTGTGGCAAATATCATTCCTAATAATACTATTGTTTTTACTAATAAAAATGTACTTCGTTATTTGCTAAGAAACACTAATATTATATATATACTCCAAGTTTTTTTAAAATTTTAATTTATTTCTTAGAAAATATGGCAAGGTAACCTTACTGGCCCTGTTTTTGGCAGGCTGAGTCCACATTGCCATCCTTAGGGGGAAGCTGGGTTAAAAAGCAACAGAATAGGTTAGGATAGTCGTTCTTTCTCCATCTATCCCTCTCACCACCCAATGCCACCATCGCCATCGTTGTAGTCGTCATCACTGTCACTGCCACCAATCCTATCACTATTGTCGTTGTCGCCACAGTCGTCATTGCCATCTGCACCACCCTTATCACTGTAATCGCCACCACCACCACCACAATCACTATTATTGTCACCATCATCTTCATCAAAGCAACCACCACCACCACTACCACCGTCGTCCCTTCCATCATTAACATTGTTGTCACCACTCCACCATCACCACAATAACAACCACCTCCATCTATGCCACCACTTCCACCATTGTCTCTAGCACCATCTTTGTCATAGCCGCCACCACTATTATTGTCGTCACTACTTCACCATCATCACCACCACCACCATTGTTGATATAACAACCACCACCACCATTTGTGCCACCTCTCTCACCATCGTTTCTACCACCGTCTTCGTCATACACAAAACTACCACCACCATCACCATTGTCGCCATAACAATCACCACTATCGTCACCATCATCACCACCATTGTTGAAATAACAGCCATCATCATTGTTGTTGCCACCACTCATTGCCATTGTCGTCGCTACAACCACCATCACCATTGCCATTTTCGTTACCATAGTTGCCACCGCAATCAACACCATTACCATTGTCATCATTACCACTACCATCTGGACGAATCACACCAGAATAAGATAGATCCAAAGATTGTGCAAGTATGAGACTGTATAGTTAATAATGATTTACAGGAATTAATCGGTACTATCTATACCAACAAGATGCATATACTTTTCGGTAACCTATCACTTAAGAACTCTCACAATTAAGTGTATTTAGCTTGCAGTAGTTATGGGGTGGGTGACCTTCTTGGAAGTTTCCTAGAAAGCGTGCGAGGGAAGACAAAACATGCTAAAAAGTATCATGTTGGTTTGTGGGAACAATTATTGACCTTGAAAGCAGTCGAAACAGATTGTTGATGTCTCAGAAAGGGCTACCCATAAAGGATTTTGACCAATAAAGAGTTGAGTGAAGTGTCACTGTGTGAAATATTAGAGTGTGAGCTACCAAGAAGTCAACAATCAGGGATGTTTCAGTCTCTACCACCATCTTCATCATAGGCATAGTTACCACCATTGTCGTCAATACCATCACCGTGCCCGCCATAACAACCACTATGGTTGTCACCACCATTACTTCATCGCCATAACAACTATAACCATCGTCACTGTCACCACTCATTGTCATTGTCATCGTCGCAACTACCACCACTATTTTCATTATTGTCACATTACCACAACCACAATCACCACCATTACCATCATCGTCACTACCACCACCACCACCACCACCACCACCATCATCGTCACTACCACCACCACCACCACCACCACCACCACCATTATCATTGTTGTCAGCACCATCACCACCATCATTGTTGTTAGCACCACCACCGCCATCATCACTGCCAACACTTTCACCATTGCCTCTACCACATCTCATCATAATCATTGTCACTGTCGTTGTCGCCATAACAACCACTATTTCTACCACCACTTACTGTCATTACTGTCGCTGCAACCACCACTACTACCATTGGCGCCACTGCAAACCATGACCATTACTACTATCGTCACCACTACTACTACCATCGTCGCCATAACAATTACCACCATCATCATTGTCACCACTCATTGTCATTGTTATCGCCACAATCACCACTATTCCCACTATTGTTGTCGCCACAAGTACTACCACCACCACCATTTTCACTATCATTGTCGTCACCCCTTTATCGTTATCTAGTTCGTATCATGATGTATACCAAACATTAGACAAGATTAATACTTATCCTATTCTTATCGTATCATGTTCTTATCGGATTTGTATATTTTATCTTATCCTAACCACCAAATAGGTCCTAAAAGACTTCAAATTAGTATTCTATTTTGGGTACATAAAAAATCAATGGCATCAAATAATTAAATAAAATGCATTAAAAAATGACAAAATAAAATATAAGAAAATATTAAATGAAGATATTTTAATCAAGGTTTAATGAAATTATAGTTCAATTAATTAACCTACACATTAGGCTTAAAAGACAAATAGTTTATGAACATAAAGTAGTATAATTAATAGATAAACATGTTTCTTAATTATATGATTAGGAGTTTAATCCTTAAACTTGTGTATATGAAATAACTCTTGTTTAAACAAAATTAATTTCTTAAATAAATTTTAATATCTTCAACAATTAATCTATAATTTTTTTACTAAGAGATAACATAAATTAAAAAAAAGACAAATAGTTTTAAAATGGAGTATTTGATGTAAAGCTTGTGTAATGAAAATATTACAGGATCAATTTTCTCAATTTTTGAAGGAATCATTATATAATATATATATATAAACTACATACGTTTTGTACCACAAGCCAAACTTGCCCGTAACTCTATCATCTCTCTAGCTTAGGGTTCCCAAAAGGTTTCAACGGTTAACCCTTGCTATTTATTGGGTAAAATATATTCGAAATTTAATTAAAATTTAAAACATATTAATTTTACTCTCATAATTTTTTTATCAACTCGATGAATTTAAAAATAAAATAAACTTTTCAAATTTTATAGGAATGTCAAATATATATTTTTTAATTTATTTTTACTTGTTTAATTTTGATATCATTATATTATTCTATAAGAATAATGAAATGAAACGTGTAAAAAGATTTTAAAATGGTATGACATGATATTGTAGGTCGTCTAACAGATAATGAAACATAAGATAGAAAGAAATGATATATAAAATCTTTTAATTAATATACGAAATCCTTGTTGTTTTAAAAAAACTAATAATAAATATTTTTATTGATAAATCTAAGATTTAAATTTTAACTATGCTATTCTTAGACCTACCATAATAATTAATAAATAATTTTATTTCTTACCAATATTGATATTTGATCCATAGAAATGGAAAAATAGCCCCTCAAATGAATAATTTGATTTAAAAAAAAAAGAAGTCAAAAGAGAAGGGGATGTTGCGGTGATGGTGGGACAAGTTGGTAATTGCAGCAGGAAGGAGATGGCATGAAAGAAAAAGGGGTTCCGATACGCGTCTCTACCAGGTCCATATTCCCAATCTCCTTTCATTACCAACCTCACAACACAACCCCTTTCTCTTCTCTTCCAATTACAAATCCCTTCTTCTCTCTCTCTCTCTTTATTCTCATTTCACAACTCATCAATCCCCTCTCTCTCTCTCCCAAACGCAAAACCTAAGCATGGCTCAGAAGGCCCAGAAAAACGACACTGAGTTTAAGGTCCCCGAACCCATCATCAACCCCTGCACCACCACCACCACCACCACCACCTCGATTTCCGAACCTTCTAGATTCTTCGATGCAACCACCCCCGCCACTTCATCGCGCTCCCCAAAGCGATCCCTCCCTCTCGACGAGGAATCTCAGACGGACCAAACGACGTCTTCTGAGCCCAAACGCGCCGTGAACCGCTGCTCCGGCTGCCGGCGGCGCGTGGGACTCACGGGATTCCGGTGCCGCTGCGGGGACCTTTTCTGCGCAGAGCACCGCTACTCCGACCGCCACGACTGCTCCTACGACTACAAGGCCGCGGGGAGAGAGGCCATCGCGAGAGAGAACCCCGTCGTGAAGGCCGCGAAGATCGTCAAAGTCTGACAACCCTAAATCGGAGAACAAATCTAGAAGAAGAAGGGGCAAAAAGGGGATAACACAAAACGACGACGTTTCCACTCGATCGCGGTTAGGTGATTGATTAATTAATTATTAATTACTCGCGTCGCGTCTTTTCTTCGAGACGCGACTAGGCGCGTGGGTGGAAACCCGGGGAATTTGTAACCGGAAAGATGAATTTCTCGGTGATCCTTTTTCTTTTTCTTATTTTTAATGTATAATTTCTAAATTTTTATGCCTTTTTTTTAATTTGGGTTGGAAATTTATAAATTGTTATTGTGATTATTATGTGAATCAGTTTAATGAATGGTTTTTCGTTGCCTTTTTTTTTATTAGATTAAAGTGGTTCATTTATCAGGTTTTTGTACGAAAATAATGTTTTGGTTGACGTAGGAAATGCATATATAATTGACATCTATTGCAACTTGTTACTCATGCCAAATTGTGACATCTTTTACAACTTGTAACATGTTAATCAAGTTTGGGTTAAATTGCTCCAAAGACATTAATTTTTTAAATTTACCAAACGAAATTAAAATTGTGAAGTTAAAATAAAGGACTAGATAAAAGGAGAGAGCATAGGATTCAGGGGAATGTTGAGGGAAATTAGATTGGGGTGTGAGGGTATAGCTGTAAAATTGCGTTGTACTTTGAATTTGGAATTTTCGAGAATAGTGATGATGATAGAAAGTTGGGTGGACCCACTTGATTTGACATGTGACGCTTTTTTAAAATATTATCGCGATATATTGGGTGAGTGGGTGAGATCGTGTCGTGATGTAGCCGCAGCGAGATTTCGCGATTGCGGTTTTTATTGTTCGTGATAGTGACTCTCAACTTTTTGGCGCTTCGGTGGCCAATGGGGTTGCGCCACGTGGAAGACGATAATTGGCCTCTTTGATAATTGTGTTCTGCTTTTATTTATTATTATTATTATTATAAAGAGGAATCTCGAGGGAATGTCATGATCGAACGCCTAGGATTTCATGGTGGATGCCATTTTGGGCATCTTTTGGCCAAACTTTGTTTTCTAGCTTTTACTCCATTTATTTGTAGTATCGGTAAATTCATTAAAAAAACATTTTAAAAATTATTTTGTTAATAATAATTAAAATATTAGTAAAAGACATGCATTCAAATTAATTAAAATGCAGAGATGATTATATTTCTATTTTTGTCTATTACTCCCATTATAAAACGAAAATATTTTTAAAGTTTTTTTCATTATTGAATGAGCGTGTTTGATTATTTATTGGAAAATTAGGTAATGTAGTACGAATAAGTTTTGAACTATATGATTTTATAATTTAAAATAAGGAACCGTAAATATTATTAACAAAAGGATTTGTGAAAGACAATTTAGAAATAATTAAATTTGCTTTAAAATTTATTAAATAATACTACAATATATAATGATTATTTAACTATAGTATTTAATATGAAGGTAGCAGGTGCTGTAAATGGTTGATAATTGAATTGACATGTTAAAAGGTATAATTTAAGAATTTCAAATAAAATAATTAATACGGGACCGTGTGGGGTAAGGTATTTATAAAAAGAAGAAAAAAATGTCTGCATCAAAGTATTACGTACAATATATAATGATAAAAAAAGTATTACAATATACTATTAATACTATTTAATAGGTAAAATTGTATTTTTGGTCTTGCAATTTATCTTTAATTTTAGATTTGGTTCCTTAATAATTAATTCACGAATTGAGTCCCCAAATAATTTAATTCACGAGATGGGTCTTCAATCGTATAATGTTGGTCTCGATTGGACGTTGACGTTGACAATTAAGAAGTGACATTAACGGTGATGTGTCACGTTTTCATCGGATAATAATGGTTATGTATCATGTTCTGATTGAATAAAGATGTGACACGTGGCCGTTAATGTCACGGTCAACGTTTAATTGAGGCGTCCGGGATCAACATTGTAGGATTTTATAAAATAGAAGATCAAATTCATGAATTAAATTAGCGAGAGACCAAATGCAAAATTAGAGTTAAAATGAAAAACTAAAAATACAATTTTAGCTGGTTGATACAAGTGTACGGGTTAGAAAAAAGTCTAGAGAGGTTCGCATGAATTTTCTTCTGAGTGTTTTTTTTTTTTGTATTTAGAAACCATGTCATGGCTTCTGCGTAAATCATGCGTGATGATGATGTATGTATTTTTTAAATAAATAACATATGTACAAATTTTATTACATTATCTATTTAGCATCCAATGATAAATGGTCAAATTTATTAATTTTATAATAATTATTTTAAAAGTAACATATAAAATTAGAGTAAAAAAAATATATTACATTTCTTTAATCTTTTGCCAACTTATTTTAATTTTTTATTTATTACATTATAAGTGTGAAATAGTAGTATTTATCAATTTTATTGATTATTAATTTTTATAAAAAGATTACAATTTTTTCACCTATAATATTTGAATCTGATTCTTGACTTGCTGGTACCAATTACTTTGTTTGGTTTCAATTTGGCAAACATCTACTAAGGCATTATTTGGGTTAAAAGACATAAGGAATATCATATGTTATTGAAAAGTATAATAAATTAATACTGTATTATACTTTTAAAATAGATAAATAAAATTATTAAGTGGCCTATGTATGATAATGGTATTTTTATTTGAAATTTTAAATACAACTTCTCTAGTAATAAAATTTGGCTGAATTTATAAAGGGATCTATAAAACTGAGGGACCAAATGTGTGAATTAAATTATAGGGGGACCAAAATCGAAATTGGAATAAAATTGGGGGACCAAAAGTGTAATTTTACCTATAAAAAAAATGAAGCCTTTACAGGAACCACTCAGACGTTGACATGCGACATTAACACGTGGCATTCAACGTCTGAGGTTAACAGTCAACGTCCAAATCGGGCTTTCAGGATCAATTTTGCAGGGATTTATAAAATTGGGAGACCAAATTTGTGAATTAAATTATAAGGAACCAAATCCAAAATTAAAAATAATTTGGGGACCAAAAATGCAATTTTGCCAAGAATTTTTTTAGAGTCTCAAACAAAAAAAAAATGATTTATTAAAAACTTGTTATTCATTTGTGACTGTCTCTCTTCTATAAGACATGTTTGAGAGAGAAAGAAAGACCCACAAATAACTAGTTTTCCTTACAAACAATAATGGTGAACCCTTTGCAAATAAAAACCATATATTTCTCTCTTTTAATAAAATTAGATCCTGTTAACTAAATTTATAAAAATATTTCACATTTATCATATCTAAATATAAATGTTTTTTAAAAATATTTTGAAAAATAATTATACATATAACCCTATTCTAGATTAGAACATGACTCAAGGATCACAACAATTAAATTCAAGTTGAAGAGAGATGTTCCATCATCAATAAGACAAAAATACTCAACTTGTCAAATAATCTTTAACCTAGTTTACCCTGACTTAATCAAAATACTCATGCATAATCCCTAAGTCACACATCTAGATTCATGATTAAATGTGTAAATACTCATTAGGCCTGCAAACAGTGTGAATACCAGACTTGTTTTCTTTTAGATCAGTATAACTATAAGCAATATCTAAGTCTAACCCGTGAAATTTATGGATTTGACAGGTTTAATCCATCAGTTTGCGGGCTAGCATGTGGACTTAGACTGTTGTTAATTTTTATGTTAAAAATGTGTGTTTTTGGACTATTGTTAATTTGTTAGGTTAAAAATATAGGTATATTTTAGTTATAAATGTTGGTATGTTTTAGTGTGGATTTTAACTTAAAAAATGAAGGAAAAAATTCTTCTAACTTTATACATTTTTATTTCTTTAAAAATATTTTTTAAATTATTATTTGAGTTTATAGATCAGCTTATTTATCCATGAGTTTCATGAGCCATATACGTATCTTAAAAAAATATTTATTTTGTGAACCATGCTTATTCAGCCCGTCTAAAATATGGACTTCGTGGGTTGGATCTTATATAGGTTAGACCAGTATGTATACTCACCTCTATTTGTGTCAATAAGTTTAACAAGAAAAATACAAGTCCATACAAATGAGTCTTTAACAAGTTGAACTGACCTATATATTTACCCAAGTCTAATGTTTACCCGAATAAGTTTATTAGCTTTTTCCAACACGAGAAAAAGAAGAAGAAGAATGGTTGGATCTAAAATCCCATTGAAGGAAAATGTGAGAGGCTAAGAAGAGAGAGAGAATGATCTTGAGAAAAAAAGTGACTAACTCACTTCTACATATTAATAAAAAGTGGATAATCTACTATTAGAGATAAAGATTAGTGGTTTGTTGGTACCTCACTTTTGAGATAGTTTGCCGTAATGAGACCCTTATTTGACACATGTCAAATAATGGACAAGCATTTAAACTCCATAATCGACAATAATCTAATAACAGTCTACCACATTGATCTTATAATTTGTATTTTTCTCTTCATTGAACAAACTTTTCTCTCTCTTTGTAATGGCAGTAAAAAAAATGATATAATTTTAAATATTTACGCACATTTTAGTGATTTATTATTTTTTCTTACGAATCATTGTAACGCTAGTCATATCAATTTTATGCTACAATTAAATGAACATTCTAAAAATTTTAAATCATTGAAACATGAATGACTCATATGTTAGTACTTTACTAATTTATTGTTCAGTATAAAAACTATGTTATTAGTGTTAATATATTTTTTTAATTCAAATATTGAATGTCATTGCACATTAGAAACCTAATTCTTTTTGATCATATGTTACGAGCTTGAAGTATAATTAAATTCTAGATTGATAATTAAGAATTATGGTTAATTCAAAGACAATTTCTTACTTAGGATTTCATCAAAAAGTCAAAAACCTTAATTAGAGTTGTTAAAAAAAAATATGTTGTTGAATTAGAAAAAAAATTAACTCCTTTAAATTAAGTATATTTTTATCTATAGTGATTGAATATGATATCATAATGTTTATAAAACACATGTATCATATTCAACCAACTGAATTAGACTTTTCTATCCTTTAAATTAAATATGAATATATAAAGTAAGAAAGTAAAATATATTTATCATTAAGTAAGATCACAATATTTTAACTTAAATCAATTATATTATTTTTTTCAATATTTGCTCACTTAAAAAATTAAATTAAAAAAAAAATCTTATAGTTCCAAAGAATACAAAGCATGGAACAAACGGAGATGTGCTTGGATATATTAAGATTCTTCTACTTTTAACTTTCTCTTGTTGGTGGAATGTGATTCCTTTCCTGTCCTTTGCACGTCAATTTTTTTTTTTTTTAAATTTTAATTTGAGTTGAATAATGGCATGTACAACGAATGACAAGATATGTCTTGGAGCAACTCACAATGGACATTGATCACAATAATCCAGGCCTACCCCACTAACCATATGGTAAAATCCAAGTAAACCTCAAGCAAGAAAAAACTAAAATTGCTTTAGTCTCATGAATTAAGGATTCGTTGATTTGAGTTAAAAGATAAAAGATAGGAAAAGTAATAAATAGTGAAATAAGATGAAATTCATATTTTATATTCTACTTTAATTTAATTTTTTATTAATTTATTTTATTTTTATTTTACCAAAAAAACTTTATGTTTGATAGAAATGAAACAAAAAAAAACACGAATAATGATATATTATTTTGTTTGAATTTAGAAAAAATAAAAAGAAAAGTTGACTTATAAAAATAAAAAAAATCTTTTACTTTCTTTTCACTTTAAATTTCATTTTTTTCTTCTTTTCTTTGCACTCTCTTTTCCTCATTCGAAACATAGGATAAATGATATTTCTACCTAGTTTTGGTTAAAAAATTATCTTAATGCTTTGAAGCTGATTTCAAGTCCAAACATTGAATCCTATGAGAAATCAACATGAAACATGAATCCTATGCCACATAACTTGATTGTGACCTAAATTGGCCTCCAAGAATTCATCATTGGAAAAATATTTAACTTTGAAGATTGTTGTAACAATAGCATCTTCATTAGTGAATAATTTCCACCATTGCTTCCCCTAACAAGGCAAGATTTCTTAATCTCATTCTACCATATTATTTTTTTCATAGTCATCTTGTCCCAATTTAGCCAATTAATTCCTCTTGTAGAATCATTTTTAGAACCCCATAAAAAACTACCCATCATTTTTTGAAATCGATCCTCCAAAGTGGTTGGTAAAAGGAAAACACTATGTAATATGAGAGTATAGTAGCTTGGGCACAAGATTTAACAAGGATGTCCTTACCTGCCTTTGATAAATGTCTTCGGGTTGATGCGATTTCATAGTTTATCTTTCAGGAACCAAGAAACGTCTATATGTCAGGGACCAAAAAATTATTTTCTTGCTTCTTCCAATGATTGACGAGAGCCCTAAATATTTTTCTTTGCCCATCTAAGAGGTGACCTCAAGAAAGTAAGAGGCTTGCTTCACTCTTTGAGAGTTATTCTTGCTGAAAAAATCTTTAATTTGTTGAAATTTATGAGGTGGTCAGATATTTTTCCATAGGTGTCAAGAATATTTTTTAGAATAGTAGTTTCCTTATCGTATATTAAGAAAGTTAAAAGGTAAAATACATAAAAAAGGTACAAGGTGAATGTCAAAATTACTTAAAATTTATTTTATAAAAAATACTGTATACTCGTATCTAAAAGTTATAAATACCTGAGATGAATTCACATTGCATGATCCTTCTCATGTAAAATTTCAGTACAGAGAATCCTTCTCCTATATGACCCTAATATTTTATAAAAAAACACTACATTAAATAAAAATATAATTAATGTCTTACAAATATAAACATATTTAATAATATTATTTATCATAAAAAATATTAAACATGTTAATCAACTAACGATTAAATTATTTTAACTTAATCAATCATTTCAAATTTACATTTTGAGTATAATAGGTAGGTAGAGTTTATGCCCGTAATTTCTATCAGAAAAAACTTATCATTAAAAAAGAAGTAAGAGAATTATTAGGAAAATATTCGAAAATTTTAGAATTATTATATATATATATATATATATATATATATATTTTTTTTTTTTTTTTTTAAAGCTACTCATTTCTACAAGATTCAATCCCGCGCCAGAGTGAAACCAATCAAACACACACAATATAAATATCCTCACCCCCATCCCAATTCCCAACCCAGACTTTCGCTCCAATTTGCATTTTCATTTCATTTCGCTCTCATTTCCCATTTGCATTTCATCACCGATCCTCAATGGACGAAGAAGCAGAGTCAGTGCCCCATCCACAATCTCCGAAACTAGGGTTTCCCCTCCCCTCCTCCGCCGCCGCTGACGGAAACCTCATCACAGGCCTCAGCACCATCATGGCCGCATCGATTCAGGACGCCAAGAACCGCATCTCGCAGATCGAGCGTGTCTTTTGCTCTAAGCTCCACCCTCTCTTTAAATCCGACATCGCATTGAAACGCCGCCGCATCCAGTACCTCGAGGAGTTGCTGCACTCCAAAGAGTCCGCGCTCCGCGACTCCTAGGCGAAGCGAAACGCCGCGTTTTCGAAGCTCGAGAGCTGCGAGGGCGAGAAGGCGACGCTGCTGGCGAGAATTGACGAGTTGGACGAGAAATTGAGATTGAAGACGCGGGAGATTGAGGAGGCGGACGGGAAGCTACTCGAGCGCGTGGAGGCGCTGACGTGCGAGTTAAGGGATGAGAAATTGAAGAGGAATCGCGTGACGGAGGCGTATAAGAGGCTTAAGTCTCAGCACGTTTACCTTCGGAGAAAGGTTGGTCTCGGTGAAGAGAATGTGGTTCAGGAAAACAAATTGGAGTGTGCAAGTGAATTGGAGATGCTTCAGAGTCCAATCGTAAAACCTGGTATTATTACAAGTTTGTCTTATAAACTTATAATTGTGTGGTAGAAATAGTTTGTCACATGTTTTTTGGTTATGAATCCTTCGATTGAAAAGTGTCATTTCAGCAAAATAAAAACAATAAAAAAATTGTAGGTACAGTAATCTCATAACATAGTGAATCATGGTTCGGATTTTGGTTGGGAGAAGTGTCCATGTTTAATGTTTGGCTCAAATAAAATTGTTTTCAAATGAAAATACCTGTAAGGAATAAAAAATAAAACTAAGGCTATTTTTCCTAGATGATTAAAGAATAGATGCATCTTTTTAGGTATATTCGCTGAATTTATAATGAATTATTTTTTATTTGATTTTGTTTACCTTTTTTCTGCGCTAAAAAAAACTGTTTCTATTTCGATGATATTCGAATGGTTTAATTATCGGATATTTGATGGTGAATGGAATGAAGTGGAATGGGATATAAGGGAATGGAATGAAGTAATTAGATATTTTTGTGATGGGATGCAAAAAATAAAAAGACTAGTTGATGTGTCATTTCAGCAAAATTAAAAATAAAAAGGTTGTAAGGACTAGTCTCTCACAATGACGTGACAAACCATGGTTTGGGTCTCTGTGTCAACATTTAGTGTATGACAGTGTCAGCACCGGCCTCTCTGTGTCAAATACATTCCTAAATTAATGTTTTCCTTTCCTTACATATATTTTGATATACTTCACATTTATCAATATTCAAATAAAAGTATAAGGCACGGACGTCTCTCTAGTAAAAAATAAAACTAAGGCCGTGATAGGATATTTAATGGTGAGGGGAATGAAGTAGAATGAGATATAAGGGAATGGAATAAAGTAATTAGATATTTTTGTGGTGGGATGGAAAAAAAATGACCAGTTTTGTCCCATGACTATTGAGGAGAATAAAAAGAAGAGTATTGGATTGAATAGAGTAGAATGTAATGCATTTCATTAGGTTACATTCCATTCCATCCTATCATGTTTTGAACAATCCATATAATGAAACCTATTTACATTTCATTCTATTCCATACCTTTTTCCCAATTCAAAACAGTCTAACAATTTAGGGCAAAGATGTTGCGAAAGAGATATTTTTTTGGACAAATCATAGAACCTGGTATTATGTAAGTTTCTGTTAGTAGAAATAGCTTATCACATGTTTTTGGGTTATTTATGGGTCTATTTATGAAACTGATTTTAGCTTTGTGAAGATGAGGAGTATGGAATGATAGCAATACAATTTCTAACACTCTTTATTGTTGGTTAAATTTTAGGATAAAACTTGGTCATAATTCCATCATACTTTTGGTGAAGTTCTCTACTTAGAATTGGTAAAAACCTTGGTACTTTATGTGATGTGAGACTAACTAGATGTCATGTTTTCTAATAAATTTCAGTCAATAGTAGATAATGTGTTTAAAAAGGAGCGTTGGAGTTTGTTGCTAGTATTTCTATGTGGATATTCATTTGAATTGAAACATGCACCATAAGGCACTCAGACATCGAAACCATCTTTTCCTTTTTGTGGTTTAATTCCTTCTTCCTTCAATTGAAAAGTGTCATTTCAGTGGAAAAACAAAAAGAAATTGAAGCCGTGTTTTGATATTCAGTGGTGACTGGTGAGTGGAATGAAATAGGATGAGATATAACAGAAGGGAATAAGGTTATTATTTCATTGTTTAGATAATTTTGTTATGTGATGGAAAGTAAAACGGATTAGTTTTGTCCCATTCCTGATATACCCCCGAACTGGAGGAGAATAAAAAGAAGAGTATTGGATAGAATAGAATGTAATGCATTTCATTTCAATGAGTTCCATTCCATTCCATCATATTTGAAACAATCCATATAAAGAAACCTAATGATTCTATTCCATACCTTTTCATCAATTCAAACAGCCTAAAATTTAGAGGGGAGATGTTGCCATAGCGATTTTTATTTTTGGCTTAGGTGTCTTTTTTTCATATGGAGGGGCATGCAGAGAGACTGGTAAGGAGATAAGTGATTTGATTCTGGCATGATGCTGTCTTTGTGTAGCCATTGGCTAAGGTTGCATCTTTTCTCCTTATTCATCAATTATCTTTTGGCATGCTATTGCAGGTCTTGCATTTTAGAACCCAAATATGACTATGGATCCTAGTGATAGCGATACAGCTGAAGTGAGGAACCAAATCCCAGAGGAAGATTTTGGAGGTAAATTGAATTGTCTATTGCTATGCACACAGCCTTAAAGTTTACTCAACTGTATGAAAAACTGTCTTGTATGAAATGGCCTTCACTCTGATCCATCTGTATCAAATTGCATATACACAGATTTTTTTGGCTAAATGCTATGTTGAGTTATACTTGATAACCTATCATCTACTTCCTATTATTTCAGGCCTTGAAACGAAAACTCCAGATGTGTTTGTTGCCACATGTGTCATAAAGAGAGTCAAGGAGAAGCCATCTGAGATTGACAGAGGGTGTAATTTGAGTTCTCCATCTTCTGGTTTTCGTGATGTCCCAAAATGTCCATCCAATACAAAATTAGTCTCTGTATCTAGTACAAAGCGCCCTGTATCTTCCTGGAGGCAAACCCGGTCCCATCAAAGTCGAGTAGGTCCTGATCCCCATGATGATTTTCTTGATACTTCTCTTGAGAATATCAGAGAAAATTTAAATAAGGATTTGAACAAGGAAGACCAACCATGCCTGATTCAGAAAGACATTAGTGCGGACAGCTCAGATGACGAAACACACGATATGAATGCCAAAAGCAGTCCTCAGAAGAAGCAAAAGCAATCTTCTGTTACAGTGGCCAACACAAGAAGTTTCAAGTACGTTGAACCAGTTAGGAAGAAAGCTGAGCGTGAAAATTTAAAAGGAGTTGAATGCAAACAATGCAGGAAGTTCTATGATGCTGTTCTTCCTAATGCTGATGGCAAGGATGCTGACAGTAAGCAGAGCTTCCGCTGTGAACACCTTGATGGTGTTTCTAGGCATCGATATAGGTATGTTCCTCCCATGACTCCTGAAGGATTTTGGAATATTGGGTTTGAATCTGAAATGTAAGAATATATTTTAGAGAGATCAGAGATTACTATTTGATTTATAAATGGATTCTGTATCCAATTAAAAAGAATTGACAAACTTTTAGGTTTTTGGTACTAGATATCCGTTGTAGATACTAGATATCTTATGTTGACAAGCAAAAAAACTTTTATCCGTTGTACTCTTCTAAACAGTATCTATCTCTGTGCTTGAAATTTTTCTCTTATTTATTTATGTTCTTGTGTAACTATTTATATTTTTTTTTTCCTGAAAAGGAGGGCATGTGTTCTAATTATTTAGTACCTGATCTAAACTGTTCAGGGTTAGTGTTGTAAACTTACTGAGGATTGTCACGGTGACATGCATTTTTCAAAATGAATTTGTGTTAGTCAATGAACTTAGGGCCACTAAATGGCCAAAATTTATTTGGATTTGTAAACAAACCACATAAATTTTGTAAACAAACTTGTTATGAATAAGAACAGAAAGCATCAGGACACAGAGCAAGAACCAGAGAAGGAAGAAAGACCAAGGAGGGAAATCAACAAACCTCATTACCTCAGAGACTTCGTATAGAAGGCTGAGCTGGCAGCAGTTGGTGCAGAGGCTGAGCTGGCAGCAGAATGGTGATCCTTCAAGAGTATTGTCGGCCATTATCCAAATTCTGTTAGAAATGTTTTTTATTTTGATTTCCTCCAAGGCATGTAATTCCAAAATCCGTTAGAATACTGTAGTAGGCAAACTCTATATATACTGAAGCATGTATTCAAATGGGCAAGCAGAAATTAAACTCTTTTCCTCACCTTAATTCTGGAGGTGCCTAGGCCTCGAATGCTAGGAATTGTCCCTTCTCTTGAGTAAAAAGCTTTCTGATCATAACATTTGGTGCTTTCATTGAGAGCATCAATGGCTGCCTTCGCTTCTTCCACGTCCCCTATGGGGACCGCATCGAAGCCGCCACTGCGGAACTCACCTCCGATCAAACCATGTCCACCAAACTGGATGAAATTCTTCAGAGGTTGACCCTTCTTGAAATCCACTATCAGTTTTCCAATGTGCTCCAACCTTCTTTGACCCCTTCATCTGAGCAAACCGCTGCCGGCGCGGTTCCTCAGTTGAATACCAAAGACGGAGCCGCGGAGTTTGAACCGAGCTTCGTTTGCTTAGACAAAAAGGTGCAGAGCCTCATGGAAGAGTCGCTGAACTCAGTTTCTAATCAAGGGAGGGTTGTGGAAAATCAAACCATGGAGGCGGAAGTTCATGGTGAAGATGGTTCCAAATTTGCACTGGGAAGCAATGAGAAGTCAGTGTTTGGACGAGGTTGCAGATTCGGCAACTACGACTGCACAGTGTCTCGTCACCACGTGCCCTTCGAACTCGACCATTCAGACTCAGAGGATGCTAATGCTGTTTCATTTGAAGTCCTGAAGGAGACACCCTTTTGGGTGTATGACAGAGAAGCGCTTGGGCTCTTCAAAAAGTTCAACAAAGGTCTGGGGCATTTCCTTGGTATTGACACATTTGACCCTGGAGGCTACTTAAAGGGCTTGAAAAGAAGAAAGGAAATAATTGATTACCAATATGCCTGGGGGTATATTATGGGCAACGAGAGGTTGGATGCAAATTACGTGGTTCCCCAATGGATGCCACAATTTATGTGCAAAAGTGAAGCTCGAACTTTGATTGTTTTGGATGAGGTGTGGACACTCTCCGTGGTGGATCAGCTTATGTGTAGAATACCAGGTTGCAAGTTTCTTGTAGTGTCAAGGCCAAAATTCCAAATGGTGCTGAGTTATGAAGTGGAATTGCTGATTGAAGAGGATGCCCTGTCTTTGTTCTGTCACCATGCTTTTGGACTGAAATCAATTCCTTTAGCTGCTAATGAGAATTTGGTCAAGCGGGTTGTGACTGAATGTGGAAGGCTTCCCTTGGCTCTTAAGGTTGAGAAAATTTTTGGCACAGGAAACCAACATGTTACAGCTGCAAAAATGATACTGCAAAACATTGAAGCCATGGTTTCAATTGGCATGCCAGCTAGTCCATCTGAAGTTTTAGTCATTGCGGACAAGCATGTGGTTCCTCGTCATGTAGCTGCTGATTTGCATTCCCAGGTTGAGCATGGTCCTGATAGTCAGGTTGTGCCTGTGATTTCCGGTGAAGGTGTGGATCTGAATGCTATAGAAGAGGAACTCAGCAAGCAGTGCCAGCGTCTCCCAAGAGGAGAATTTGCTGCTAAGGCCCTAAGCCACAGTTTTATTGTTTATGCACATGATATGCTTGAGTCAATCAAGTTCTCAAACTTATATGCACCAGAACATCTAATTGTCAACGCGAAGGATGCAGATAAGTTGGAGGATCTTAAACTCAAATACAACCTTGAGGACAAGGTTGCTTTGGAAGCCCATGGGAATGTTATGAATAAGAACAGAAAGCAACAGGACACAGAGCAAGAACCAGAGAAGGAAGAAAGACCAAGGAGGGAAATCAACAAACCTCATTATCTCAGAGATTTCGTATAGAACGCTGAGCTGGCAGCAGAATGGTGATCCTTCAGGAGTATTGTCGGCCATTATCCAAATCCTGTTAGAAATGTTTTTTATTTTGATTTCCTCCAAGGCATGTAATGTCAAAATCCGTTAGAATACTGGAGTAGGCGAACTCTATATATACTGAAGCATGTATTCAAATGGGCAAGTAGAAATAAAACTCTTTTCCTCACCTTAATTCTGGAGGTGCCTAGCCTCGAATGCTAGGAATTGTCCCTTCTCTTGAGTAGAAAGCTGGTCGCTAAAATGGCTATAATACCGATTTAAGATTTAATGGTTTAATCGCAGATGAATGGGTCATTATTAAACCATATAGTTTTTAAAATTCTAATATGTATGTAATAAGGTATACTAAACAAAAAATAACATCATATTCATAACTTTATAATATTGAAAAAATAAAAATTAAACACCATTTTTTTAAAGAAGAAAATTAAACATCATTTATAAATGCTAAACACAACATTCAAAATTACGCATGAAGTCTTAAACCAGTTTGATGGGATAATTCTATGGTTCTTTTGGACTGGATGTTAGCCTAGTATTCACCCAGTCCGATTTGAATGAACAGTTGGCCCAATTTGGTTTGGATCATCATGTTAATGGCACCAATTTTGCTGAATGTCGTGGGGCATAGCCCCCATTTTTGTCCTTCATTTCATCATCTGTGTGTAATATATTGTATGCATCATTTTCTGTGTTATTTTTGTTGTTGGAAAAACATAACTTTGATTAACCAGAAAAGGAAATAATAGAATTGGCGTTCAGTTACAGTTAGGATATAAAAGATTCCATAATTACAATGCCCGATAAGGGATAAAGTTAATGCATGGAACACAAATAGCGGTGGCTTTTTCAACTAACTTTTCTCCTGACTACTTCACATGACATGATTCGCATTTCTGTTGTAATATCGGATACGCCTTTATTTATAGCGCCGAAATCATTTACCAACCTTAATTAGAGAGGAATATGCGATGATCACATGAAATTTTAATGTAAATTGCAATGATAATCATGAAAAGAAAAAGAAAGCTGCTGGGTGCCCAGGAAATGTAAAAGGTGAAAGTAGTAACAGGGATTAGGGAGTGAAAACCACAGAATCATCAACTTTCAGAAGAGGGGCTCCTAAAATATAGGCATTAGTGAGGTGGTGGGTCGAAAATAAGTGGGCCAAATTTACTTTGTGGTAGGTGGAGTATAGTACACAGTGGTGTGCTACCCACCTTTTGTCCCGAGTTATTCATTTGTTTCTTGATCTTATTTTTGCTTTTAGATGGCATAACGATTTGCAGAGTTAATGAATATGGGAAGAGATGAAGGACATCAGCATGTGCCCCTAAAGTGGAAGTTGTGGCCGTATTATTTTATTGACTAAACATTCAATTCAGTTGTTGCAAAAAAATTATTTAATCCAATTTATATTTTAGAAAATGAAACAAAATCACCGTCTAGATTACAAAATGTGTTACTTTTTTTATTATTTATTTTTACATAATTAGTGTCTAAAAAAATAATTTAATACCTAGATCATTGGTGACTCAAATTGATCCCTACAAATATTAATTGAAATAGACGAAGGATTAAAATATCTTATATTTGTAATTTTGAAAGATTATTTGGTGCTTTTTATCATTGGGATTAAAGGAGATGAGTGATTAATATCTAGGAAATAGAACTAGCTATTTACTTTAGGATAAATAATTATTTTTGTCTCTTAAAGTGTGTTGTCCTAACAAATTCATCTTGATAGATGAAAAAATAAAATTTAATTTCTGAAAGTGAAACAAATCTATCTTATTGTTAACTTTCATTTGTTGACGTTAGAAAACTCGTCTACATGACACACAATTATGAAAATGTAACAAAATTAATACTCACGTGGACATAGGGGACTAATGGCAACTATGTTCCTAATTTAATCATTTATTGATATTTTTGTCCTTCAATCATACAACTTATTGACAAATGTATCCACAAAATGTATAAACCTAATTAGTTGATATCAGTAACAAGATGTATGCACCAACAACATATTAGATTTAGGAGTTTTTGATTTTGTTATTACAAATATTTATTATAATGTATTTAATTATATTTATATTGTCAACTTATCACAAGATTCCAGAGGAGGCAAGACAAAGATAGGTTCTTCAATAAAAAATCAATTTGTCAAATCTTAAATGGATCATCCAAAAGTAGAAGAAAACAAACATGAAGGGTCTAGCAGCCAAAACTACAATACTATAGCTTCCCTCTTAGATATTGATCACCTATATATTTATATATAATAGGCGTAAAAAAAAAGTGAACAAAGAAATTATAATTTGTCACTTTTTTTCTCTGACGTCTATTATAATTATATAGGTGGTCACTAACTGAGCAGAAAATTATAAAAATATTGTAGTTTGGGTTACTATACCTCTTATATTTATTTTCTTCTACTTGTGGATGATTCATTTAAAATTTGACAAAATGATTTTTAGCTGAGAACTTATCTTTGTCTTACCTATGTGATAAGTTGATATTATAAATATAATTATAATTATAATACATTATAATAAATATAATTATATTTGTCAATAAATTATAATTGAAGAACGAAAATGTCAATAAGTCGACAAGTTTAGGAACGTATGTTCTTATGTGTCCGTGAGTATTAATTTCATAGTATTTTCGTTTTTGACGTATAACATAGGCAAATTTGTTAACATTAAAGAAAGATAATGATACGACACATTTATCTCACTTTTAATATTTTTGAAGATTAAATTTTACTTTTTTATCTTTTTAAAACGAACTTGTTAATGTTATATATTTTCACGGATAAAAATTGATTACTTATCCTTTATCTTATTTTACGAAGGATTGTACAATTTATATAACTTGAGCTGTTACAAGTAACAGTGTATCATCACTTCCTCAACATACTAGCGTCTGGTATGCCGAGAGACAAGGCAGATTCATAATCAGAAAAGAGATATTTTTAATTATCATTCTGATAGTTAAGATGCTGTCATAAGAAAACTAGTCACATTACAAAAAAAAATTTAATTGGTTAATTTTAAAACCTGAACTTCGTATAAATCTGAACTTTTGAACATATATTAATGTCAACTTGGTAAAATTAAATCGTTTGGAAATAAAAGTCTTGTAGCATTGGGATGATCGCATTATAATTTTTTTTCCAAAATATGGTGGACTTTGGTTGTAGAATCAAAAGACAAAGCTAGGAAATGGAGTCATGATCCAAATCTTTCACGTTATATCCAGCTCTTAAACTCACATGCAGCTCTGAAACCCACATGCAACACAAAGCATATTCAGAACTTTCTTGACCTATGCTCACTTGTATGCACATGCAACCAGGAGCACCCTCATAACTTTTTGTCCATTTCAACTTGCCCTAAATATATTACATTACATCACAGTTCACATGACAGAATACTATCACATAAAATTAAAATCACACTTGGGCTCCTTCACTATAACCAAATCATTATATCTTGGAATATTCACCGACAACAACCCAATACGTACTTATTCGGGTCACCCATCAACAAGCCTTCAAGGGGTTTCCACACAAACAATCATTGTTACTAAACGACGCCGCATCAAGGTGTTCAAACGGAGACCCAATTGGGATGGTTCCACATAAGTGGTTGTAGCTCAGATCCAAATGCCCCATGAACTTGGATGCGGATAACGAACCAGGTATCCGACCCGAAAAGTTATTGAACGACAAATCAAGTACCATAAAATAAGAACCCGACCCAAAAACATCGGGTATGGTACCCGAAAACCCATTTCGGCTAAGGTTCAAAATACCCATACCCGTATTGCTCAATAAAGTGGAGGGTACAGGACCCGTCATAGAATTACCATCCAATTTCAAAGTAGAGAGGACTCTCATTTTTCCCAACTCCACTGGGATTGAACCGGTCAACCGGTTCGATGATACATCCAAGTCCGCAAGCCGCTTCATTTTGGACACGGATTTGGAGATCGAACCGGTTAGTTGGTTCCCACTCAGCAACGCCCGACTCAACATGGCCAGATTCCCGAAATTATAGGGTATCTCGCCACTGAGTTGGTTGTTGCTGAGGTCCAGATGCTTGAGTCTGATGAGCTTCACGACTGACGTGGGGATCTTGCCGGAGATCTCATTGTCGGCCAGACTCAATAGGGTGAGACTCCGGAGGTTTCCGATGTCGGCTGAAATCTCGCCAGAGATGCGATTACCGGAAAGGTCCAGGATTTGGAGAGAGTAAAGCGAGGCGACGCAGGCGGGGATCTCGCCGGAGACGGCCTTCCAGTCAGCGACGACGAGGGTGGTGAGGTTGCTAAGGTTACAAATCTCCGGCGAGATTTTTCCGGTCATGTAGCCGGAGCGGCCAAGCTTCTGGAACATTGGGTCTTGGGACTCACCGCGGAGGCTGACGTCGGTGACGTGGCCAGTGGTGGGGTCGCAGGCGACGCCATACCAGCTCCGGCAACAGTCAGTGCCCGACCAGGTGTTGAAGATGCCCAAGTAGGGTTCGATCAGGGCAGCTTTGAAGGCCAATAGTGCTGCCCGTTCTGACGGCGGGCAGGGGGTGACGGCGGAGATAACGGAGAGGAGAAGCAACGTTAGAAAGAAGAACAACGAGGAAGCCATGTGTTTGTGTTTGTGTTGCGTTCAATGCAATGCAATGAAAGTGTAGGAGAGTGAGTACTTACATTTGCATGGGGTTGGTTTTATTTATACGATACGTGTTTGGTAAATAACAGAATCAAATCTAGATAGCACCTCATAGTCATTAATAATAATAATAATAATTTGTGATTTGTGATACTCATTATATAGTTTGAGTGGGTTGCACATGGCACATGCTGGGGTTAATTAAGTCAAGCCCTTCAATAATGATACCAATAAATACTCAGCTGGTTACTATTGATTTTCAGGTATTTGAAACTCGATTTGATCTTAAATGTCTGAAGATATACATGGACAATTCCTCTTCTTCTCAGTCCAAAACACATTATGGTAACCTAACAATAATGGTTTACGTACGCACATACCTGTTTGTATTACTAGAAAACAATTTTAGACGTGTTCAATTCGTGCTTCTAAAATTACTACTATTAATTATGAATTAATGATTAAAAGATAAAATAGTTAAAAACCAGACGAGACAAGATAACTAGTTGTACGTGTATAGGAAATTTACAAAAAAAAAATGACTGGATTAAATTTTTTAATTTTATAAGCTAATGGAAGTAGGGTATATGATATGACTCAAAAGTTTAGAGCTGCATGATTTTACTTTTCCAATTTTGTCTTTATTGGTTTCAAAACATGGCAGCTTTTCACCATTCTCTAACCTCTCTTTTTGATATTTTTTTTATTGAGCTTTTTTTGATAAATTATATGTGCAAGTCTTTTCACTTTCTCTTTATTTATTTTATGAAATAAGTTTTAGTACTTAATAATAATAATAATTATAAATGAATTTAGAATTTATATGTTATGTATTATAAAAAAATTTACATGGTCAGTTAATAATGAAAATATATAACTGGTAAGACCTAAAATAATAATTAAAAAATAAATAACTTTATCATGTAGGATGATATGTTATTGAATAATAATGTATTTTTTTTATTGTAATTGTATTTTAATTAAAATACTAAATTTGTAATATATATATATATATATGTTTGTATGTTATTTTATATGAAGGGATTAATTAATCAGTTAATTTTTTCAAACATTTCTAATTTCAGTAGTTCATTTATTTCGATCAGTTTTTAACACTCAATTTTCCAGCTTTCGTATAAACTTTTTTTCCAGTTAATTATGTCAAACAAGTAAAATTATTTATTACTCACCTTATATTAACCTAGCATAGTATACTTATATTATTTATATAAAATTGTTACATGTGTTATTTTATGAAGCTGATCTGATTATATATATATATATATATATATATATATATATATATATATATATATATATATATATATATATATATATATATATATATATATATATATATATATATATATATATATATATATATATATATATATATCAATGATTATCACATATGTTGTCCAAGATTTTATGATTAAAGGGCTTTGCATTCGGCTAATTTCCTTGAAGTCAGTGATTTCGGGTTATAAAATTGTTACACTATAGTATGAAGTCCTCATGGCCTATATGATGACGGACAAAAAATCTCTTCACCCTCCCAAAACTATGATGGACAATATATTTGCAAGGATTATGATCATCATCATTAGAATTAGCTTTGCTACACTCCCAAATGATTTTTTTTACTGACATAAATAAATGATATGACATGAGACTTGTTTTTTTTCTGCACACACACACACACTTTCACAATATGGATATATTCATCTAATTAAATGTTGCATCAACTTATTCTTTATATATAGATATATGGATTCTAGGTTTGTAATTATTAATCCGTAATAATAGGGAGATCTCATGGAATCATTTCTCGTAAAAAAAAAGATCGTAAATGGCACACTAAGCAATGGTTAGGACTTTTTTCTCATGTGTTTATAGGATATAGATTTACATAAAATTATGAGCTAGTGTGGAAAAGTTTCATTAATAAAAATTGAAAAAGAAGTAACAATATTTGCTATGTTCATTAAATTGATTGAGAGTATTAGTTTTAAAGCCTTTATTATGGCCGTCAGATTTTTTTTTGACAAAGATTATGGCCATCAGATAATTATCACCACTTAATAATATCATGATAACTATAATTACCGATAGAATGCATAAATTTTGCAATCTGGAAGGAAATTTATGTCATTATCTGTCAAACAAGGGAGCTGTTTTCTTGTTTCCAGAATTCTTCTGGTAATTTTGTTGGTAGCACTTATCAGTGAGCTTGACAAAAAATAAAATGGAGGGGCTAAATTAATAAAACTTATAATGTATAAATTAAATATAATAATTTTTATAATATCATTTTATTGGTAATTTTAAGCATTTTCCAATTGAGATTAACTGGACGGTGAGTTTATAATTCTAAAAATAAAATAGCTGTTGCATTAAACTGTGAAATTTTGGAGGTCCATGACCCCTTCGTCTCAAAGAAGATCCGCAACTAATTTTTTGCTAGCCCACAAGTTCACGATTTGATTCTAAATTGTATTCAAGCTTTGATTTTAAATGAAATGATACGAGTATTTTGACTTAAAAAAAAAAAGAAAGGAAATCTAAAATAGTGTACAATACTAGTATTTGAATCTGAAACAAACGAATGTTTGTTTAATGGAAAATTTAAAATGTACTAGCAAAATGTATTTACAAATTTAATTCTGATTGTAATTATATGGTTTGAAAACATTCATCGTCCCTATATTTTACCTCAATTTTGGTTTTAGTTTAGACTTAATTTTTTTTATCCTTATTGTTAGTGACAGCTGAAGAATACACATTTGTGGAGACAATACTTATTAATTATGGGCTTTTATATTACATTTCTAATAATGAAAACAATTTGTAGTTTTATATATATATGAAAAATTAAAAAATTTTGTGGAAGCACTTGCCCCCAATGTTCTATATATCATTTTTTTTCTTCTATTTTGGTATTTCTCATTAGGAATATGTCACTACTCACTACATGTATCCTTTTAGAAATAACCATCATGATTAATGGCTAGTTAACTATAAAGACGAAAACTTAAAAAAAAAAAATGAGATCACCTGAGGAGCTAAAACTTAAGAAATTAAGAATGTGTTTGATTGCATTTTTTTATTTTTTAAAATTATTTTATAAAACTTTTTAAAACTATTTTTAGATATTAAAAATAAGGGAAAATGATGTAAAAATGTAAAGAACTTGAGTTATAGAAAACTAAAGTAGATTTTTTTTATCAGAAAACTGAAAGTACAAATTAAAACAACGTAGAGTTTTTTTTTTAAATTTTTTTTTTAAAACAATTATTAGTATTGAAAATAATTTTCAAAAACTACTTTTATCAAATAAGTTGTTTTTTAAGTCTTTTAAACCAAAAAATAGTTTCCAAAAAAAAAAGAAATAAATATTCTCTAAAACTATACATACTAAAATTCCATTGCTCTGACACAAAACTAAATGCTTCAATCAAACGAATCAGGAGGAGAATTCAAATTCAAATTGGAAGTTAAGAATGAAGAGTCTAAAAGATCAAATGAAAGCACTAACAACTCATCAAATGACGATGAGGTTTCAATCATGTCAAGGAAATTCAAGAAGTCATTGAAGGAGAAAGGAAAGTACAAATACTATATATCCTTAGTAAAAGTACTCAAAGGATGAAAACAGAGACATCTTCTACTTTGAGTGCAAGAAACTTGGACACATGAAGGTTGAATGTCTAAAGTTGAAGAAGAGATGGACTCTAAGAAGAAGAAGAAAGGTCTGATGGATACCTCATACCTGAGAGAACCTTGATAGTAGAAACAATAAGATGAAGATGAGGCAAAAGAAAATAACCAACATTTTTTGGAGCATTAGCATTTAAAGATTTTGGAGTAACTCAGATTCTAAGCAAGTTTTATTGTTATTTGGCTGGTATGAAACTTCAAAATATAGTGAGGGAATTAGGAAGGTAATGTCCTTAGCTTATACTTTTACATTATTCTCTTTCTGAATCTTAATTAATTTGTGTGTCAGCTCATAATATGCTTCTATTTTTGATGCTTCATTGACATGGCATAAACACATAATGTTTTCCA
This sequence comes from Glycine max, assembly GCF_000004515.6. NCBI lineage: Eukaryota > Viridiplantae > Streptophyta > Magnoliopsida > Fabales > Fabaceae > Glycine > Glycine max. Next base: position 31,243,142 of record NC_038249.2, read on the forward strand.
TGGACTCATCAGTTCAGATCAGTAAACAACTAAAAATCTTTAATGTTTTCAACTAATTAAATTAAGTGAAAGTTTTAAGTTGTCTTCGCTGCAATTCGTTTTTGTGAAGTCTTTCCTCTCGTCAATGATGGTGCTTGAATTGGAAGATTTCCTCTTTACTTTAGTGTTTGTTAATGCCAGAGTTGTTATCAACTTATCATTTATCATCCAGCCGTGGAAACTGTTCTCAACTGTGCATTTTCGAATTTCTACTATCATTATAGATTTCATAATTCAATGGTTTTCTCATCATATGATTTGTGATGTTTATTGTTTTGTTGATGAAGTTCTGTTTGATATTTCTATTTATTGTTCTTGTTCACTTTGTTAATGACCTATATTCTAATATTCTATTAGTACTTTAATATACAACACTATTTCCTCTTTGAAGTTTTAAATGTTATGTATTCGAAAGAAACATAGCGTGGCTTTAAATTTAACTTCATTTTTTCAGCTTTTAAGTTTGCTTGTCAAACAGTGAGTTGTTGCTAGCTACATTATTCATTTTGTCTGTTAGCTGCGTAACCTCTTTGTTAGTGATGGTTCATTCTTGGAGAGGTTCAAGCAGTTTTAACAAGAGAAGGGGAAGAATGCCGAAATAGAGCAATCTAAACCAACTAAAGTTGTTAAATTCCTAATCCCTCCATTAGTCATGGTGCTAGTTAATGATGCAGGAAAAACTCTGGTTCCAGTGATGTGATACTCAACAGAAAGATCATTTTGGTTGAAGAGAATAGGAATGACTTTGGTGTGTCCATGAAATGGGGTAATAGAGGTTTTATTGTTGATGTTTTGCTTCAAATACAGTAATTAATTGCTTGGAATATGACAGCTACGGTTAATTTTTATTTTTATTTGTTGGTTGAAAGATCAATGGAACCTCAAATGTGACCAACAATTGTGAGTGCAATGTGATAGCTAGGCTCAAAGAGCTCTATGCTACACTACTCCTAAATTCTACAACTAAAAGGAATAAACATAAAATTGATATTCTTCATTGTTGATTCTTTACATAATGCATACCCTATTAAATAGGATTTTACAAAGAATACCAACCATACAAGTGGCACAATCTATTAAAGGATAATATCTAAATCTTCTAGCCTATTTGGACCTCTCTAGGGCTATTCCTATCACAATGATATTGATTGAGACTGCGAGATGGTAGGTGTGGGGAAAATCCTATTATTTGCTAAGTGTGCAAGTAGCTAAATGATTAGCCTTCCTTAACCAATGGAAAATATATAGCTTATGGCTCTTTTGCATGGGTTAAGCATGGCATTTTATTAGTTTTCATGGATCTCATATGTTATACTGAATCTTTACAAGTTATGCAGGGGATTTCTACTTCTCACCATTATGCTCCTATAGTTGGTGATATAAAAAAACTACTATACCCAGGCAATGGACAGTTAAATTAGAGCATACTTTAAGGGAGGGAAATCATATGGCTAAGAATGGATCAACAAATGATGTTTCATTTCTGCATAGTGCTATGCTCTCTGATGCTATGAGAATTAACCATATCATGTTCTAGTTTTTCACTAGAGATGTGTCTTCTGATTCTATTGTATAAAACAATAAGAAGTATAAAGAAAAGGTTATATGGATACCTCAATTGTAATTAAGGAGCATAATAGACAAAACCATTGGAACATATGATTCCCACTAAGCTCACTTCAGAAGAAGCCTCGGCACTTGTTGAAATTCTAGTCTAGTACCTGATGGAGAAGATCTTTTGGCCATTATTTTGTTATACTTTTTCTTATATTTAAACTTTATTAGAAAAAAAGTGTGTCAATGTTTCAATTGTTTTATTACCTTAAAGGTGATATCCATATGAAAATGGTGTAATAACTAATAAGGGTGTTTTACAACAGTTTTTTAATATACGCTGGTGGGAACATGAGAAGTTAAAAATAGATAACTTGATAAAAAAATATTTATTATATAAAAAATACAAAAAAAAAATCAATGTTTACTTTTTCATAGTAATTTAAAACATTTAATAAAATGTTTAGCTACCAATCTATTTCTAAATCCCTTTACTTTACTTTCTGTTGTCATCTGTGTGTCTCACACAAATTTTGCAACTGCATCTGCCGGTGCTTCTTTTTGTGTGATTGTAGTGCTTCTCATTTGGTGGTGCTTTTTTTGTTTTGCCTTTGTATAAGCATATGACTTTTCTCTATTAGCCATAAATCTGATGTTGATCAATAAGATAGAGAAACAGGGCTTTTGGGGAAGTTATGCGTTTGTGCATGTTCATTCTCCTCCTTATTTCTTCTAATGTTGTTCACTTTGAGAATACGTTGCTCCAGAAGTCAAATTAAGTTTCATCTATAGAGACTGAAGAACAAAGCCTTAACAATTAAATGAGTACATAATTGCCCTATAATATTTCACACTCAATTAGATATGCATATCTTATATACAATCCAATTTTGTTGTTGACTCTTGTTTTGTATGAAAACATGGTGTGAACTTTGATGAAAAATGATTAAAACCAAACATATTTTCAATACTTATTTTTTTGAAACAAAAAACAGAAAGTTAAATGAAAAATGAAATAAATGAAATTAATCTTTAAATTTCAAAATATTATCTATGCACAAACAGACAAAATAAAACTAACCATTGATTATTGCATAATCAAAAAGAGTATCCTGATAAAATAGATAAAAATCCGGAGGTTGTTGAGGCAAACACAAAGGAATATAGAATGAAAAAAGCTTATTTTCTGCAAGTAGCAGAAAACGACCAATAATCAGAGGTCATGACAGAAATGCTCTAAACTTTTCTAGCATTGTTGCTTTCAGTTTCAGTTTTGGGAGACAGTTAGGCATCCGTATATAAGGATCAGTTTATGCATTAGGCACCAAAAAAGATTGAATAATCAGTATGTGTATATATATATATATATATATATATAAGCTTTGGTATGTTAACAATTTTGCACCATAACTATTTTTCTTATATAAGAATATTATATACTGTTCTGGGCTTCTTTGAGGATTTGGCTTAGTGTTATAAATTAAGTTGATTAATATGCTAACTTAATAATCGAAATTTAACAACCAGGCTTTTAAAAGTTTATATCAAGAACCTCTCGTGCACATCCGATTACAGGTTTTTGTTAGTGGGACTCAATCCCGCATTTTGTTTCAGTTGAGCTCAATAGAAATAGGATTTTTTTCTTCTTCATGAATTTGGTTTATGTCCCCATGCTTTTGTATATACCTCCTTTTGATATTTGGTTAATGATATTCTTGGTGTGCAACTTTTAGGCAATGCGTGAGTGGTGCCAAACCGTCCGCTTCATCTTCTTGGCTTTAAAAAAAGGATGAACTTCATTATAGCCGCGAAGCACTGAAACATAATCTGACATCTGTTAGGGTAGGTATGGTTGTGAAGAAATAAGTGAGAAAAGAAGAAATTTTTTCAAAAATATGTGTGGGTCGCAGAATTCTATCAGATTACTTTAATTTAAATATTCTTGCTTTCATTCTTTTCCATTCTACTTACTACAGCTACCCTTAGAGCGTCAAAATCATTTCAAATACATCACCAAAATTCAGCTCATGAATACATCACCATTGTTGAACATATACTAATGAAAAAAATCATTACTTATGTTTGATAAACAAATTTACTTAACCAAAAAATTAAACTATTAATAATAAACATATTATTATTTCATATTAATAAATTCTATTAGTATATAACATACTACTAATATAGATTTATAATATTTATATTAACAGATCGATCAGGAATCAGGAAAACACATCTAATAATATGACTTCTCTTTTCGCAGTAACGGGATCGAGTGCTAAACATTTTTTTTTATTATGCGTGCATGTGTTCCAGATTCCTTTTCTTCTTCTCCTTCTATTTAATATTGCAGATTCCTATCAATCCACAATTCTTATTCTTAAATCCACCGACAGGACAAACTACAGGATCATTATTGCTCGTTAATGTCATATCACATATTGACAAAACAATCTCATTAATAATATGATATTTCAAATGAAATCACATGAAATCCATGGCTTCTATACCCCAAGAATGGGAATGGGATCTCATGCATCAATAATAGATTGATGTCGTGCTACATCTCAGCATTCCAAGATTAGAGAGTACTGCTGGGAACTCTACTGCGGCATGTTCTGAAATGTCACGGACATTATTGTTTCTTATTAGAATAATCATTGAAAGGGTGTGAGTGAAATAGTACAAAAATAAAGAGAATAATATAAGAAAAAAAGTGAGAGATATAACAAATACTTTGATAAAAAAAGAGAAAAATAAAAACAAAAAAGTGTAATATAAAATATAAAAAAGAATTATTTCAATTAATTATCTGGTTCAATATTGTACTCTTTTTATTTTGGTAATCAAAAGGAGCTAACACTGTTCCTTCTTATAACAACTATATTATGAGACATTTAAATGAGTTTACTATATTTGTAAAACCAATTAATGACTTTTTGCTAAGAAAAAAATAGCTTATGTTATAAGTTTTACGATAAAATTTCGGGATAAATTCTTATTAATAAGAGTTATTAAATAAATACATATGTAAAATGAGGCTATTTTTTTATCTACAAAGAAAATGTACTTGCTTTTATTTTCTTTAAGCTAGGAACTTTTTTTTATGACGATTAAACCATCAGATATTAATTGAGACTACAGTTCCTTACTCCGTTTGTTAATGTGTTTGTCTCTACAATTGCATACCTGCTACTGCTACCTAACATTTCAACCTTTTTCATTTTAATTAGTATTCTTTTCCACGCATCATGCGCACGAGACAGATAAAAAGGTGGAGAAATCTTAACCGATTAGGGCATGTCTCTTGTTAAGGATAACAACAAATTACTTATTAATTATAGGAAACAAATTAAAGATCGAAGTGGAGGATAAAGTGGTTAATTATATATGCTGTTTATCTCAGACTATAGAATAAGGAATGATTATTTATTTTATATCTTTAATAATATTCTTTGATCATCTCATAGGGTGGCTTATTCGCATGCTACCAATCGAATTTCACAAAAGTGGAGTTATCTGATTGTGTAATATGATTGTGAAAGAGAGGTATAGGTTCCTATTACCCAATCAACAAAAATGCTACTTTTCATTTGCAAGCCTAATCTTATCTTTAATATCTTCATTTTATTGAAGACTATAGTGAAAAATGAAAAGTGATAGCTAAAATATGCATAGTGGTAGATGCAAAATGCTTAGTGGGGCTGTTTTCTTTTTGGGAATATAAGGGAAGAAACAAGAAAGCAAAGTTTATGCTTTTTGGTGTATCCCAATTCATGATTTTGTACCTTACACGTAGGGTCATCAGGTGCCAATACTCAGACATTTTTTTTTTCTTTTATAAAAAATATGTTGGTTATCAAAAGTTTGTATCAGCACTGGAAATTTTTTTTGAAGATGGATAAAACATAAAAATGAAATCTATGTTATTAGTTAGACGGTCTCTTTTCCTTGTCTCATTCATTTAGGGTTCAAGCTATTTGCTAGTTTAGATTGAACAATCATAGTGTATGAAGTCACTAGCGGATCTAAAATCCTAAGTCAGGAAGAGTAATTTATTTAAAAAATAAAAATTAATATTTATTATCATGAAAGGAGGGAAAATTAGGAATTGAGGGTTCAAATATATAAAATTAGGGGAAACAAAATATACACATTTAAGATATTTATATGTAACTTTTTGAAATGTGCATCCCCTCTAATAAGTGTGGATCCACCATGGGTATGAACACATAATCTTATTTATGATTATCAAATCCTCGAGTTAATTTTATAAACTCAAATTCAATAAACTTTCAAATTTACTATCGAATCAACAAGTTAAAAAAAAATAGATCAAAGCACAAGTAATTTTGGATTGTTGTTTTCTATGTATTTAAGGTTCAACATACTTCCATTTGATGTATCATTCCTAAATCAAAGAATTATTGTTTCTAACAACATCAAATCCTTGTTCTCCAACAAAATTAAACCCTCGATAGGAAGATTCTACCACTAGTATCACTTATGCAAGTTATTGTATCTAGTAGTGATGCATTTACTGAAATGTGTTAATTGATATGTTATTTAAGTATTGTAGAATTTATTATTTATTATTTTGCTTTATTATATTATTGAAATGTGTTAATTAATATGTTATTTATAAGTATTTTATTATTATTTTTATATGAAATAGAACCTTATAAGTTTACGAGTTGAGTCTTGGAAACTCCTACAAAATTTATGTAGACTTTTGAGTTCAATAATCTTGGTCTTACCTATTTTGAATATATCAATATTAAATTAATAATTTTTATAGTATTCAAAGAAATTTAAAAGTTTTTATATAATTATTTTTTGAGTGAATAGTTTTTTTGACAAAAATGTAATCATGAAGTTTCATTCATACTCAGTTAAATGAAATGTTTAGAGTTTTTTTTTTGGTGAATAGTTAAATGAGGTTAGATACACTAAGAGAGAGAAGAATGTTCGTACACCCCATTATTACTTTTGTGTGTACATCTAGGTTTCGTTCTTTGCATAGGAACGTTTAATTGTTATGAGATCATTACAAATAATTGACTTTATATAAAATTCGAATGTCAACTCCCAAAGCTATGTAGCTTGTGAATGGGCAATGACTTAGAAATCAAATCAATTCAATCCCAAAATTTCAAGGTTAGATTAATGGGTTTTCTTCTTCCATTATGAGGAAACTATGGTTTAAATAATATAGTTTAATATTCAAATGAATATATCATCAATGACTTAGCTTGGGTAAAACAAAAAATGTTAGACTTCAGTGTCTGAAGTTCTTAAATCTTTCGGAGAAATTAGTATTCGTGTCGGTTACCATGTAAAACTGAAGTCTTTGACTAAAAAGATATTGGACGAAAGCCAAAGTCAGTCAAGAATTTTCTAAATATACTGTTACTCCGAATGAGCTCAACAACTAGGGAGGAATCAATACTCAATTTACACATTAATATGAGTATAAAAGAGACAGTATAATGTGAAACAAAAAATTTGCAGTCAAATAATGCGTGATCATGAAAACGTTATACAGAGTGACTGTGCTACACTAATATATTCTTTTTCAGAAAATACAAGGGGAAGATAAAATAAAAGAGTCGCAGCAGTCTAGTGCAGCAGGACAGGAGCATGCCACTCAAAGGCAACTAGAGTAACTTGGAGATCTTTCCCTTACACTTATGTTTATGTTTGTTTGCTATATATATATATATACTGCTTTTTTGGGGGATTATTAGCTTTGTCTGGAGTTGTTGGTTTATGTTTAAGTGATAACAACTTTCATGGACTTATAACTAGTGGGTGGGTCCAGAAAATAAATTTAGTGGGGGTAAAAAAAATTAATAATAATTTTATAAAAGAAAAATATTATAATTTTTACAAAATACATAATATTCTAACAAAAGAAAAAATAATGAATACTTAACCTTTTACAAATTGTAATTATCTTATAGAAGATAATCATTTTTACTCGACAGTAATAATCATTTTTACTTTCTCTCCAAGATCAAAAACAACAAAAATAATAAATAAAATAAAAATAAAACTACACAATTGGATCCAACAATTGGCAAAGGGATCCGAGGTTGAGCTTGAGATCATGCAATTTTTACGAGATAGACGATCATGGAGACGAGATCACGTGCTCCTAGTTGAAGATTGACAAGATCCTTGTTAATGGAGGTGAGATGAGGGTGGGGCGGAGGAGGAAGGATGGTTGTGGAGAGGATAGGGCTATGGAAGGGAAGGGTGGCTGTGGATTGGAGGTCACTGTGGCAGCAATCGTCGAGATCAATGATTTATGGATCTCCTTCGCCATTGTTTGTTGTCATCTTGGATCTCCTCTATCGTCAATTTCGCATATGTTTTTTTTTTTTTTAATCCAATTGAACCTTAGTCCTAAGATACTCATTTAAGGTATCATTAAAAAATAATTTAATCAATTAAAGTTTTAGAATAAATAAATAAATGTGGGCAAAATTGAGGATTCAACAAAAATTACAAATTATGAAAACTAGAAAACTAAATTTCTTTATTTTAGAATGAGAGAACCAAAATTGCAAATTAGACAAAATAGTGAGACAAAAAATTATATTTTAGCCTAAAATTAAAAGGGATATTTAATTAATGCACAAATATAAAATAAAATTTAAAGATTCCTAAACAAGGCCCAAAGGTAAATATATGGAATAAAATATTCTCAACTACCATTTTGCTACTTTAATTTACTTATGTTGCACATTTTGTAGCATAATCTCTAGCTCCCTAATTTCTTCCTTCAATTGATTCTAATAAACTACCTATTTGTTTTAGGGAGAAATGCTAGGAAATTTTATTTCAAAGACTCTATCATAGTTAGAATTTATTAAAAATTATTATTTTTGGTAGGTTTTGCTTTTCATTTAATGAGATAATAATTTCATAAACAGCGAGAAGAAAAAAAGGATAAAAAATATGCAATTTTATAAGAAAATGGGCCTAGATATCCTAAAAATATGTAGCGAAAAATTGAGAAATTATGATTAAAATGTTGTGCATAAAATTCTACCTTAGCTTAGAGCTTTACAATTGCCCTCAAGCAAAAATCCTAATAAAGAGAAGTATATAAAGAGTCAAAGAAATTCACTGAATATGTAATCCATGGCATAAGATAAATGAAGTGGAAGACAAAAGAATTAATTTGTAGTTGAAAAATATAATTACAGATTTAGGTCCCTTTGAATTAATTCAATTATCAATTGAGTACTCACCTCTCTTTTATCTCAAAGTGATTAAGAATATAAAAGCTAAATTTCTCCGCTGACTTTGAATCTAAACACCATTAAGACATTTTTGATGATCAAGATATGATAAGATAAAATACAAGAATAAGATAAGAATGTGATAGGAAAAATACATGATAAACTTTAATCATATATAATGCTTGATGCACACCAAATAATAATAAGATATAATATGAATTATGTTCAAATTAGGAAATAGTATTTCAGAAAAATTACATATAATTTTCTAAAAAAAACAACTTTTAATTTTTTACAAGTTGTAAAAATTATAAAAAAAATATAATTTTAACTAAATTATAAAAATTATATTTTATTTATGCTGTTGCTTTTCTTAAAATTATAAAACAATTATATAAGAATTTTTGAAATTAGAATTATTATTGAAATTTTCTTTCTTTATAAATAATTAGATCTTTTAGAACACTAATTTATACAAATAAAAAAAATCATTTTAAGAATAAAAAACACAAATTGTTCCATCTATGAATCAAATTATATATAACTCATTTAAAAAAAAAACTATTGTAAAGCGCATGTAAGATAGACAGTCAATAAGTATTTCCTTAACATTCCTTTATATAGATAATAAATTACACTTAAATGATTTAAGTATCTATTAACCGAGAAGATTGTAATAAATTTTCAAAAATAATTCTTATTTCTATAATACTAATTTTTACTGATAATTATATTAATAAATAAATGTTAGTTTAAGAGTAGGATACAGAATTCATATTTAGTTGAACAAGCAGTTGTAATTTTTAACTTAGGATAAGTGCTTATGTATTAATAAAAATAATGATGATAATTTCAATAGTAATATCTATTGTAATAATTCTTGTATAAATGGTTTCTGTAATAATTTTTACGATAATAATTTCGATAGTTTTGTTTTCGATAAGAATAGTTTAATAATAATTTTAATAATGTAATGGATAGCCATGTTAATAATAAATTAGATAATAATAAGTCATGCAGATTGAATAAAAGTAAAATTTAAGAAAAAAATGAAAATTAGAAAAAGATAAAGCTTTAAAGAAATACATAAAAGTAAACGAAAACAAATTTTATTAAAATATGGATCAATACATATATTATGATTTTCCTACCAATAAACCTTCCTGTGTGAATAACATGAGTGATATATGAGAATTTGAATAAAACTGATTCGATCCAATAAAAAAAATGACGGTCATCAGTCTTATTTATAAACTTTTAATATTAATTATTGAAACACAGGATTTTGAGTACTACTTAGGTCTAATGACTCTAATTATATCTGATCGCATGATCTTCTTCGTGAAATTGCTATAACTGAATTTACTCTTTTGTCTAAGCGCTACTTTCTTCATGTGCATAATTAATTGTGGAACAAAACTTTCATCCAAGAACAGAACTTTCTTTTATTACTCAATACTTCATTAAAAAAATTTATTGCTACGTTGTAATAAAACATTATCGAAAAGTATATTTCGATAGATAGTCATATTTTGATATCTTTAAACATTATTTTCTCAATATTTCATTTGATAGAGCTTTTTTTATGAAAATAAAATTTTATTAAAAATAATCTTCTCTTGCCATACTTAAAAAAATTACCTAACAGATAACAATATCTTAAAACTAAATTTTATTTTGCTGGCTTTTAGGCTGTGATAGTCTTTCTGAATTGTAGTTTTTTCTTTCCTTACATTAACAAAAAAAATTAAATATTATTACTAATAAAAAATATTATAATAATTATATATCATAACATTAGAAAATTTATCACAAAGTATACAAGAGAATGAAAATGATTTAACTTGAGTCCAAGGCAACTTGCCTCAATTCCCTTGTAGTTGTGGCTGCCACGGCCCTTAGTATTATATATAAAACAAATAGATGATGACAGAAAACAAGTTATGCTTTTTATAATTCAATTATAGACATTAATATTGAGGGTAATATATGAATCCCGTTTAGTAAATTAGAAATATCTAGAATAACCTAAACCTGCGATTTTTATTTAAATTGCATGTAACTTATTTTATTCATACGAGTACTGAAACCGTACATCCAAGAAGAATTTGGTGCCTGCATTTATTCTTGGAAAATGCGTCATATTTCAATTATGAACAAATACTAATACGTAAAGAAATACTTATAGTAGTTATGACATTCATCCAAATCCTTTTGTTGTATATGTTGACCAATATCCTGTTTTTGAGAACCCATTTTGAATTCCTCTCCTTGAACTCTGTTCTAATCCATGGAAAGACATTGCTTGCGGCGACAGCAATGAATTGAAGTTGTTGGAGTTAGAGATAATTGCTTTAACTTTCCAATTCCACCTATAATTACAAAGGAAAGCATGCTTTACCGATTCAACCAAAGTTATTTGTCTTATTATCAAAGGGGGTTGACATTGATCGAATTTGGCTAAAATATCAAATATTTGACAGCTCCAAGCAGCACGAGGATCATATGTGTACTAACACAAACATTAATTGGGTCAGTCAAGGTATGACCACTATTTAGTTTACTATTCCTCATTAACTTGTTAATTAATCCTTATTCATAATAAGTAGCTGCGGAATTGTGGACTTTTCTTGAGATGATTAAAAGGGTAATACGATGGCCAGTCATATTTTGTGGTTGTGGATTGATCAAGGGCAGCTGGAGGCTTTAGAACTCCTCCCCCTTGACTTTTAATTTGAATAGTTTGATCAAAAAGAAAGTGGCAGCATATTCACACCAGTGAAAAGAAACTTTATTTTAGTGTAAGTGAATATTATATTATACGGTATATTAAATAACTTAAGGCTCTTGACCGAGATTATTAATAGTGTTACCATAAAATCATTATTTTCTCTTGAATAATGATATTTATGCAATAAAGTATACAACAATGAACAAATATTGTTGTATAAATTATTGTGTGTTATGAGTAATGCAACCTTTTCTTGAAAATTTTTACCTTACAATTTCAATATAAAATTATAAATGAAAAGCAAAGAAGTTATTTCTAGGTAGATAACAAAAATAAGTTACGTTAAATTATAAGTTATTTTTTAATATATCTTTACTTTTATAATTTCGCTTATTAATTTATTGTTGGACCCAATAAAAAAATATATATCAATAATAAATATTTTTCTTTTGGGAGGCATATAGTAACTAGTAAGAACTTATCCCGTCTTAGGCTTGAGCCGCCCCAAAGGATAGCTTTTTTTTTTTTTATTTCTTAATGCAGAATATTGTAAAAGTTCTCATATAAACTAATACATGTAAATAATCAATGAAAGGATAAGCAGAATCTTATATTGTGCTGATCTTATTTTAAAAATTCTTAATACGGAAAATATTTACTTAAACGTAAGAAATTGTCTTGGCTTCCTTAGTTTCTCTTTCGCCTAAAACAATGTGCTGAAGAACTACTTGACCGAGACTCGGTTATTTATCTTATACCAATTAGAATTAAATGACTCACGAAACTGATTTTGAACCTTTCGTACACATCATGATCATGGTCTTGCTTTATTTTAATTGGGAAATATCATTTTGCAAATAAATAAATGCTAGCTAGCCACCCTTATTTAAACTGTGTGAAAACAAATTATTTTAACAGCGTCAAAGAAAGAAAGAAAGAAATGGAAGTTTCTATTTTTTCGATATATGGAAAAGGAAGTTTCTAATGAAGCACATTTCTAAGACTAATGTACCCATCTTATCTTTTTTCCCCATCTTTTCTATGCTAATTAAGTGCGCGATGGTTGAATGAATAGGTCTTTTTTCTTCGTTCACCTTCGTACAAAGTTGAATAGTATTACTATTATCTGCATAAGAATTCAAGAAATTGTAGCATTAGCTAAGAAATTAGTTAAGAAATGAAAATGTTTATTGGCTCACTTTTTTTTTTTTTTTTTACAATACGTACATTGTAAAAAACTTCGCGCTATTCCTGAAGCACAATGCAAAATTTTGGATGGCTGATCTACGGTCAAATTTCCATTAAAAATAAGTGCGTAAAAAAATTATAGTGAAAAAAAATGACACTGCTAATAAATATTTTTTTAACAATTTTTTTATACTTGATATAAAATTTCTCAGAAACTACAAAATAACGAGCAAAGGCCCATTGAATAGAAGTAAGCTTACACAATTGTGTGATTTCTAATGAATTTTACTTAATAATAAAAATAAAAAGTGTCTTAGAGTGTGTTTTTTTATGACGAATGTTAGAGTGTAAGGACGTATAATAAAGATTGTACTATATTAAATTAAAAAAATTAATATAATTAATAAATGTAAATTCATTATGCGTAAGCACTATGGATAAAATTGTGGGATAAATAGTAAAATTTGTTTTTGAAGGTGTGATATAATAATAAATTGATTCTTAAAAGATGGAAAACAAGTTTAGTACGATAAATTAGTTTTGTTGTTAAATTTATGAAATTATTTTTATCATTAAGTTGTAAAGTTTAGAGATTAATTTATCATTAAATTATTTACAAAACTAATTTATTGCTTTTTTTTTTGTATATTTAAGGATTAAATTTAAATTTTTTATCTTTCATAAACTAATTAACCAACATTTCATACTTTCAAAACGAATTTCAACGAATTTCACTATTTACCTTGTGTTAAAAACAAAAAAAAAATCCATAAAAACTACCTAAACAAATGCTACGTTACTAATATGTTTTTTTTTTACAAACATCTATACCAAGGGTTAAGTACTGTATATAAAATTTAAAAGTTACAAACAAAATAACTTATAGACGAAACATTATTCTCAACAACTAACATTATATTTGGCAAAATTAATTAAAAATTGGAATTAAAAAAATTATTTTATTAAATCATATGTATTTAATAAAATTATTTGTTAAAATAATAAAAATATAAAATTATATAAATGAACATATTTATGTAATGTTTACATATAAATTTTTATTTGATTTTCTTGATAAAAAATATATTTTTTAGTATTTATAATTTTAGTATTAATTTAATTTTAAATATTTGCAACTTTTTATTTACAAAATACAAAAAATAAATAAAAATTCATTAACTTATCACATATCACTATAGTATCATATATAATATAAAAAGGTAAAAATGAGAAAACTATATCATATGTAAAAAAGGTAAAAAAAAATAAAAATATTACCTTAAATATAAAAGATTAAAAAATAAATCTAATAAATGCCCAAAGATAAAAAGGAAAAAATATAAAAAATAAATGTTAGAAACTAATATTTTTTTAAAAAAAATTACTACTTCAAATTACCTCTAAAAATCACTAAAAACTATTAAAAAAATTATTTACCAAATGATTAATCAAATTTTTTAGCTACTAAACATTAACTTAACTGAAATACCTTATCTTCTAAATTGTTAATAATACCATACAATAACTGTAAAATAAAATACCATAAAATAAATCGTAATTAGCGCACTCACTGTCACATCGTCCATTAACGGTGTACTTGGATACCAGTTCACACATATTTTAATGAGCACAAATGAAAAACTTCTTTCTAGCTTAGCTAGATTGAAATGATCAGCCATTTAGTATCTACAAACTGAAAATCAATCATGCTATAAATAGTAATTGAGCTTCAGACATTTTCGTAAAGAAAGAGTATATCATTTTGAGAAATTCATCAATTCCTACTTAGCAATTTTATAACATTTTGTAAGATTAAGTGAGATATGCGGGAAAAAAATGAGAAATGTAAAATAAGATGAGTAATATGATATAAAAAATAAATAAAAACTTGAGTCATAAATAATGGTTGTAATAATATATTCTAAGAATAAAGCAACTCTACCCTTTTTGAGTTTCCTTAAATGTATAAACTAAAGGAAGATTTCCTTAATCCTTTCAATCATGCTTTTGCATCCAACCACTACAAACCTTACTAAAAAGTGCCTTTCCTTGGTAACCATTAATCATATTGTTTTACGAAAAGGATGGTCATTATATAGTAAACAATATTACAATAGAACCATTTAAGAGATAATGGAAGAACCTAATAATTAAGGTTAAAGGTGGTTGCCCCTTCCTGCAACCAAAGAACGTCAAATATACACATTAATGCCTTATATACCCTACGTTCCTTAATTCATAGATCCTTAAACTAAGTATCACTTGCCCAATTCTACTCATTATTGTACTTCTTTCTATTATATATGACTTCCTAAGTTCCATGAAAATAAAGAAAAGCTTCCAAAGCTTATTTGTTTATAGCATGACTTAAAAGATAAGTGTAATTAATGTACTTTCTCTATTCAGCAAGTATGCACAAAGAAAGTTAGATGCCAAAACACACATTCTTTAAGTTTTGCCATTTCACGGGGTAATATATGTTTCGTCAAAGGGAAGATTATGAAGAAAAAAATAAAGAGAGAAAAAGACAAAAGGTTACCATGGACCACTTTATGTCATCATGGTATTATCGTTATATTGAAGAAATATAAGGGTAATCACTGAACAACAAAGTACATAAATATATCCCAAAGGCAAGACAACAAGCTTAGCCCCACAACTCTTCTCTCCCTCTTTAAATTCTGGATCTGGATTTTGAGTTCTGATCCTAACTCTTGAAGCTGAAGAACCTGAGGCTAATTGAACTCTAACGTGCCAAAAAAAATTGAGTTGCATGTATGCCGTTTATTGTGTTTCAATTTGCTATTTTTTTTTTTTTAAGATTTATGGTCCCAAAAGCTACTCCTGTTATGGCAGGAACAGAATTCAAGAAAGATTGTTGTAACAAGAAATTATGTTTCTCATTCTGTTAGAATGACACCCTTTTTTTTTTCTGACCCTTTGTCAGGTTTTGCTGCTTTAAACTTTGTTGAAGACAGAATTTGCAATTTCTCTTTGGAATTTTGGTCTTAATTTTTTTAGGCCATCTCGGTCACCAAGGTAAATTGAACAACCATGTAGAAATTTTCCATGAAAGAAACATGGCTAGTTAAATAAAGGAAACATAAGGATAACTTCTTTTCTTTTCTTTTTTCTTTGGGGGTGATTTTCATTTTCTAATGAAGAAAATCATTAACTTGGAAAGCTATAACAATTACAATAAATCATCAGTGATATAATTGGTGATTTCGAGAAAAAAGATACAATAACAATTTTTCTCCGTATTTCCAGGTAATTGTGAAGATAAAATGAGTATTGTGTATAGTCATGCTGTGAAGTACTCTCGAGGGGAGACAAGGATGAACCCAGAAATGGATTCAAATATTGGTCAACATTGTCATCAACAAAATTCTGGACTAATGAGATACCGTTCTGCCCCAAGCTCATTGCTCACAAGCCTTGTGAACAACAACAACAACAACAATGGTTATGTCAATGGTGAATCTTTCAGAAGTGAGCATAATCATCATCATCATCAGCAGCAGCAGCAGCAGCATTATCCTCCCTCTACAAGCTCTGAAATGGAAAACATGTTGGCCAAGTTGATTTCTTCCAACAATTCTGAGCCTTTGCAAATGAAGGAAGAAGCAGGGGACTCTGTTTCACAACCACCACAACAACACAATGGTTACTCTTATGGGTCTTCACCTCAGATGATGTACCAAACTCAGCAAATTCAAGGCTTGCCTATACCAAATGGTTCTTTAGGGGCTTCAGGGAGTGCTTTTGATGGCTCATTCAGTGCAGTAAATTCCCTTGCTTCACAGAATTCCACACAACCTAAAATGGGTGCTTCCACCAATTGCAACAATCTCATTAGACAAAAGAGTTCTCCTGCTGGTTTTTTCTCCAATTACTCAGTTGATAATGGTATGCCCTTTTTTCTTGGTAACTGTCATGGAATTTCATTTGAGTTTAATTTTCATGCACCCAAAAATCACCTAAAATAATTACTACAAAAGTTAATAACCTAACCATACATCACAATCTATAATGGAATTTACATTATCTGTGCATTTTAATTAAATTGTGTGAAATTTTTCTCTTCTTATGAATGTTACCGTGTTCTCACATTCGGTTTAAATTCAAAACAATTTTCCATAAAATTAGTTAGGACATGTGAATAGAAGAGGTTAATGGATCATATCTGATCAAAGATTTGTGGAAATTTTAAATTAATATTATGAAGTTTGCTAGTTAATTAATTAGCTTCAAGTCAAGTCAAGTCAGATCCCTTTTTTCCTGCAGTATTGCTAAATATAGTAAAGCAATTGGGGGGTTACTTGTACAGAATATCAAATCGAATATCCATTTCCTGCATAGAGAGTTGACTTTTATTTTAACTATTCTTATAAAGAAATTAAATATCTTTGAATCAAAAGAAAACTAAGCATATGGTACATTTGAGGGAAAAAGAAGATGGGAGGGAATGAAATACCAGGGAAGAATCTGAGAAAAAAAGGCATAAGAGTTAGCTGTAAAAAGTACTAAAAAAAATCGGAACACAAGGGGAATCCTTGAATTAAATGTATTTTGTTTTTCTTCTGAGTAGCAATTTCTCATAACAATAAATTTATTTTTTTTCGTTACCAGCACCCTTTGGTCTTAGTGAGAGTTCGGTTAAAGTAAGACGTCATATTCAAATATTATGAATTGAGAAATAAACTTCAGTAGACTTTTTTCTCTCCCCCGTAAATGGTTACTTTTGTTTGGTTTGGTTTGGTTTTGAGAAAAGAAAATGAGAGGATTTTGAAATTTGAATAAAAGAGAAAATATAAGAAAAAAATATTATGTTTATCTTTAAATGTTACTTTTTCTCATTTTCCTTTTTCTTTCTTTTCAACAAACCAGACAAAAAAATATCATTATCTGTGTTTTTTGGTTTCTCTTTTATTTTTCTTTTCATCAAAGATATCATAATTGAAGTTCAGATTTGTTGAGGCTTGAAGTGAGTTTTAGATATCAGGACTTTTAGACAAAAGAAAAAGAAAAGAAAATTCCTTTTTAGTGTTGTAAAGAGTATAGACATTTTGTATTGATGGCAAATCTTGCAGCAGCATTGAGAGATGTGGCAAGTTTTAGGGGCTGTGATGTCTCAAATGGACAAGCTATTACATCCTCTAGTGGATTGCATGGTACTTTGAACTTCTCATCTAGGCCATCCTCTTGCTCCACCCGGATGCCACAGATTGCTGAAAATGGAAATGAAGATGTGGAAGCAAATTGTGTTGAAAGTAGAAACCTGAGAAATGACAATATCAACAACACTAAATGTTACATGCCTAGTTTCACCACTGACTTCTGGGATGGTTCTGCATTCAGTGCCTCCAGAACAGCTAGTAACAGTGGTGAAATCTCATTTTCCACTTCAAAGGCTATGGATATTCAGGTATAGAATAATTGAATGACATCATATGATTTATGAAGCCGACCTCACCTAGTGAGATAAGGCTTTTCCACTTTTATTGTTGTTGGCCGTTTTGGTCTTTGTTGTTGATCTGTGGAAATTTATGTTACCAGGATGAAGATTTTGGATACCAAAAAGTTGGTTTGACCCACCATTTGAGTCTGCCTGGCTCTTCCAGTAGGATGGCTACAATGGAGAAGCTTTATCAAATTCAAGGATCTGTTCCATGTAAAATTCGTGCCAAGAGAGGTTTTGCCACTCACCCGAGAAGTATTGCTGAAAGGGTAAAAGTCTCATTTGATTCTACTGTTACTCTAGATTACATACTAATCATATGCAAGGTCTTTAAAGATGGTTTGCGACCATGATTTTAGTCACAACCTCAAGGTTTTTGGGATCTATGTGACTGCAACTGTGACCGCATTTGTGTACAATTTCCCAGAATATCAAAAATCGTGACAAAATCATGACCACAATTTAAAATCCTGATCATATGATTGCATTGCCTGGTGAACTGCTTCTTATGTTATCTTGATATGCATGTTCCAGGAAAGGAGAACACGAATTAGCGCAAGAATCAAGAAATTGCAAGACCTTTTCCCAAAATCAGACAAGGTAAACTAACTCTCTCACTAGCAAATCACATTGTTGAGTAAAACTTCTTCATGTGCACTATGATGACTTGATGCTTTTCTCTTGGCAGCAAACAAGCACTGCAGATATGTTGGATTTGGCAGTTGAGTACATTAAAGACTTGCAGAAACAAGTTAAGGTACTAGAGAAATATAAGTCTTCTCATAAATCCAAAAAAAAAAAATCAGCCTCCACTATAGTCTATATTGTCTGACCAAATAATTTTGCTCATCTTGCAGATTCTCAGAGATACTAGGGCAAAATGCACTTGTACAAGCAATCAGAAGCACTGATTTATATATCCTTGTAGATAACAAAAAGAAGGAGCATTTTTTTTTCTTTTCATGTATTTATCCTTTGGTGTACCAAAATTTTTGGTCAGTGTGATTATGTAGAGTAGCGCTGATATTTGCTAGTATCTAAGAATTTAGGTCCAGGTCCGTGTGAGTCTCTTCAGTTTTGTTTTTCATTTTCCCTCATTTGTTTTTTCTTTCTTTCCTTTGCTTGATTTAAGTATCACAATGTAATAAAAAGTTTAGAAAGAGCCAATTGTAACTGTTCATTTTACTCATAAGAGGTTTGATGGCATCACAAAATAAAATTGAGTCTCAACTGTCACACGCTAAAGATTGAGTTCTATATGGAAGAAATTACCGGTGCAATAAGTAGTTAAGATCTTTGTATTCGTGTTGCAAATATAGGGGGTGTCCTGATTAGGAGTTCAGAAAAGAGGGGTGGAATTGCCTTGATGTTGAACCAATGCCAAGCTATGCACACTCCAGTGCTTATCATCATTTCAGAAGGGTGATGAAGACATTAGATGTGAGAGGAGAGGTCTAGCTTATATTAGATGTAGCAAAGAAGAGTGCTGGGAATTTATTTTCCAATACACCAAATTTGTTAGAACAACAAAATCATGAAAGAGACAATTAAATATAAGCATCTTAATTTATTAAAATTCAAGGCTTGTTTAGTCGGACATCTGGAATGATCTCCTCCACAGAAGTTATTACTTGAAAGATCAATGACTATCAAGGTGTAATATGTAATACCCCATTTTTTTAAATAAATTAAAAAGGGTTTTTTTATTTAAAAACAAAAATATTTTTATAAAAATGATGAGGTTTTTATAATTAAATAAATAAGAAGAAATAACGTTATTAATTAAAATAATGATTTGAAAAAAAAAAGATATTTTATTTATTCATTTGATAGGAAATAAAATAGAGTTCTTGTTTATAAAATAAAAAAAAAATAGAGTAAATAATAGGTTATGAGTACCTAGTTATAAATAGAAATACGTTAGGTCAGTTTTCGTAACGTCTTTATGCTTCTTGATCCTCTCAATTTCGTTTTTTTATTTTTCCTCTCCCAAAGTCTTTTTTTTTTGCATACACTCAATTCTGTCTCAGTAAAATGACGATTCCAGACTTGTTAACCATTGCATTGTCGTGAAATTTGAGCATCGTGTTCACAACGCATTTCCGAACATTCTCACCGTTGGAATTTGTGAAACAACGTCTGAGGTCAGAGAAACGCCCTTCGCATCGTACTCTTTTCCCATAGTTGTTCCAGTAAAATTACGATCCCTGACTCGTTAACCATTAGATCTTCGTAAAATTTGGACACCAAGTTTGAAATTCATTTCTGCACATCTTCACCGTTGAGATTTTCAAATTAATATTTGGGGAGATAGAAATAATCATCGCACGCAGACAGTAGAGTGAAGACTTCAATCTCTTTTCTTTCTCTCTAATGCTTGGAAATCCTTGTAGAACAACCAGAGGAAAAGCTTGAGGAATCTCAAGAAATCGTTAGAGATGTCGCTATCGCTGTCGAAATACACTCGTGAGTCCACTTAGAGATAAGGGATGAGTTTATCATAATTGGGGTTAGAATGAACATGTGTAGGAATCCTTAGAGGATTAAATTAGTGTTTATTTTGGGATGTTTATTGAAGTATAATTTTCCTATACGATTATAAATACAATATTGTTGTGTTTGACATACCAATTGATGTTTTGATGTGAATTGGTAGATAAACTTGAGTGCTCTTGGGATTTTCGTATTTTTTACTTATGATTTTGATTCATTAATTTTAACATGATTGTGTGGAATTGTTTGAGGGGTTTTACTCCCCATGTTGTGAGAAACATTTTGTATAAATTATTATATTGATATTATGAGATGGTGATTCAACTTGTGAGTAAGTGACAAATACCTGTGATGAATGGTGAGATACATGTGTATTGAGATGTTGTATGTATTGAGTTGTGAGCTATGAACTGTGCAATCACACAATTGTAAGATCCTTTAAGGGTGACGAGTTTTTGCGCAACAAGTATTGTGATAGGATCTATTGTGGGAACCTGACGAGTTGAATCACTTTAAGACACAACGAGTTAAAATGATTTTGAAAACAATTGAGTAATTGTGTGTATTGCATAGTTCATATGTAAAGTGTATATGATTCATAAGGTGTGATAACATGCTACTTTGAGATTATACCATAGTGATTGAGACCGAGTGTATGTAATAAATTAAGTATGTATTGACTTGCAATATCCATATGTGCATTGAGATGTTGTGTGCATTGAGTTGTGAGTTACGAATCGTAAAATCACATTACTATAAGATCCTTTAAGGGCGACGAGTTAATGCACGACAAGTATTATGATGCGAACCACTGTAAGGACCCGACGAGTTTAATCACAAGGGCGATAAGATAAAATTATTTTGAGAATAGTTAAGGAGTCGTGTGTTTTGTACCATTCATAAATAGAGTCTGTGTGTTAAAATGTTTTCTGGGTTGAATCTGAATCAGGAGGGAGAGACCCTGACAGACTCTTCAGAGTGTAGGCCTTAGGGGTAAATACACCCGGTTTGAGTGCTCCTTTAAGTCTGTGCTGATCCTACATCGTTGGAGCATTCTCGCAAAACAGCGTGATCCTGACTGGTCTCCCTATAATTTTACCAAGTGAGAATGACTTGACTTATTAGTGCGTGGTTTGTCTTGTCATGTATTCTTAGGCGCTCGACGAGATTTTTCACTGACATGGTACCACATTGCATATAGGATTGAGTCTTAGTGTATTTGTTGTATAACGCTTGTGTATTGATCGATATTGATTGATTTAATGATATTGTATTTTGATCCTTGAGTACATGAATGATGTGAAAATGAATGAAACGCGTTGTGTTGTGAGGTGATATTTTGCGACAAAGTGGTGGAATGACGTGAGTTATGTTTAAGTTGTATTTTGTTTATATGATATGTATATCTACATGTTGTCATGTTTCTCTCTGTTAGTTAGAAATGTGATAACTCACTCCTCGTGTGTTGTTTGTGTTTGAATCCTATGATGATCTCGAACTTTGTGTTTGTGGGAGTAAATGACTAAATGAATTGCTTTAAGAAACCTTGTGCGGAAAGACGTCGGAACACAATACTATTAGAATGTGACATTGGAGCATATGTTTCTATATTAATTATATGAAGTTTTGAACCGAGATGATTTTATCATTTATTGGATAAGTTATATTATGATGTTAGAAAAGTGAATGCGAGTTTATTATCCTTTTGAAATACGTGTTTTAAATTTTTTTAATTAATTCTGATTTCTTATTCCTTTTATTATTAGTACATACATGTGTGGGTAGAGGGTGTCACATAATACTTTCGGAGATTTTGATAAACCATGACCATCCCTTAGACATTTTAAGGAGGAACGGTGGTGGCTCCGGTGAGGGACCATCGCAGAGGAGCCCCATAGTGTGAGGGGAATTTGGGGAAAAGCTAACTCTTTTTATTTCTTAAAAAATAATAATAAATAACTACGGTTAAAAACCTGTTCGTAAATAAACTCTTGTAATTCAACATCCTAACTACATAAGCTTAATTGGATCAAAATAATAAAATTAGTGTATTTAAAAAAAATGAAGAACAAATTGAATCTTTAAAAAAATTTGAAGATTAAGTTAATCTTTTAAAACATCTAAATTCATAATTAAGTATATTTTTTCAATCAATATTCTCTCTTCGCTCTCAGCCTCCCAGCTCCCACCATTCCCTGCCTTCAATACTCAATAGGGCTTTTCATATCGCAAACTTCCACGGCGGCGGTAGCGGTGATGAGACAGTGTAGAAAAAAAAAAGCGTTAAACTTTAGTCCAATTTTTGAAAGGAATATCAAAGAAATTTTGAGTAAGGCTTGATTGCATCAAAGACTTACTATTTAATTACCAACACGTTTTTAAAGTAAAACCTTTTTCCTGAATCTCCTAAATATGTTCATCAAAATCCAATTCTTAACCGAAGGCATACATTGTTTTTTCTTCATTTGTCATGAAAGATAGTAAAACTTAATTCGATGGTTTTTAGGAGGAAATTAAGACTATTTTTAGGAAGTTATTTTAGTTAGTTTTTAATTTTATTTTATTAATTAAAAAAAATTGTTTTATTGTTAAGTAAATAAAATTTTAAGGTAATCTATAATATTTTTTAAAATATTACTTGAATAACATTTTTTAAAATGTTAATTTTTATATTTTTATATTTTAATTTATTTTTATTTTTCAAATATTTATTCAATTTATTTATTACTCATTTCAAATATATTATTATTCACATTTTTGTATATTTTTTAAAATTAGCTTACAAACTTTCAATTATGAATTATCAGTTAATTTTTCAACTTCTAGTTAGTAATTGATTTGTGAAACATGTTATGTTATGTTAATGCAGATGGAATTGTAAATGTAAGACAAAGTAGTGGCGTTGTGCGTAGCAATCTGGGCCACATTTATGGGCATTGCTCACGGAGAGACTACAGGCAAGGCAAAGGCTAGTGTTGTTACAGGTCACAGGTCACAGGTCACAGGTCACAGGTCCCAGGCATGCATGCATAGCATGGAAACTAATTAACACTATGTCTGCCGTTGTTCTACCACCAAAGGGAATTTATGTGAAACTGGGTGGGACCACAATTATATCAAATCAGTAATGTTTAATTCTTTTCTTTTTGCAAAAAATTGAAAAATAACTCAATATATAGCTTCACTTTGGTTATATTTTTATTCATTGGTTTTCCCTATGTTTATATACATCTACTATTTTTCTGTCATAAAATTAAATCCTAAAATAAAAGGAATCGAAAATTTTAATATTCGATCTGCAGGTAAGGAATTACAACAAAAGGTAAAATTATTTTACCTATATATACAAATATTTTTTAGACTTTATACTTTTTATTAAAATGCCTCAAGTGCAAAATTATTTCTCAAACATGCCACATTATAAAGTTGTAGAGAAATTGGTTTTAGAAGAATTGGCTTCCCAATACATACATAATATAAATTTGTGTTGGGAAGTCGATTTTAAATGAATTAACTTTCCAACACATTTTACCTTTTTTTTTAGATGACGTTGAGAAATTAGTTTTTCCAAAACAGGCTTTTCATTGTGTTCTTTTTCTTTTCTTTCCATTTGATGTTTTTAGGAAAGTTACATAAAAAAGAAGAAAAAAAATTAAAAGTTAATTTTGAGAAAATCAACTTATCAAAATGGTTTAGAAGAAAGAAAAACAAATGTATTACAAAGTCAAATTCCTCAAAATCGACTTTTTAATGCCTTCGATCAAATCAAATCATATCTTACAGGAGATATTTTAAAAACATAATAATGGTGTAAAAAAAAATCACTCGAAGATCCCAATGAATTTCCGGTCCAAAATACCACTATACCAGGTCCAAGTAGTTTGGTCTAGATCAAATCATAATAATAACTTCCTGGTGTATGTATTGAAGAAACTAGACAGGAAAAAACCATTTTATGAAATCCTTTACAATATGTTAGTGACATTAAGTAAGAGTAATGATATATCCACATCTGTATAGTATATACACATCTACTTTATATCCTTTTTTTTAATCTCCTTTTATTTATGGCACTATATCACCTCCGTGTCTACACATTTCGTATCTAGTAATAGTACATTGGTATCCATGCATCAATTAATTTTATGGATTTTTTATTTTAAATTCTGGACACGAAGAAAGCACAAAATAAGAACATAAAATGAACAAGCAGGCCTCTATTTTTTTTTGTTAAAGTTTAATTTGTAAAAAAAAAAAGGATATGTAGGAAATGCTGCGTGAATGATGTATATACTTTCATGCGAGGTTCCTTTTTAAGAATTTACGCCGAAAGACTGTTTCTTTTTTTAACCAACTCCACTTACAGGTATCTCTGCCTTTGAATGTGGAAGAAAGTGTTTGATATTAATTCATGAATCCAGGCTTTGCACATAAAGGCTAAGAGAACTCCAAATTTGCTTCCAATTTAAGTTGGGTTCAATGCAAAATCCGTAACACGATAGCTAGACTACTCATCAATCAACAAACCAACCACACACACTTTCTAAAAGGCTAAGGCTATTTGAATTTCAAATATCATTTCATTGCATTTGGTTGGCAGCATCTATCTATCTATCATGCGAGTTCATAATAAATATAAAAACCTTAGAAGCTAGCTAGACTCAACTCAACAACAACATCTATCTTGTCTCTCACTGACCCTTCTTCTCTAATTCAAAATATGCCTTTCTCCAAATTGTTTCCATTTTCCTCAGAATTTAATGTGACCACTTCCCATTCGTTGTTGGGTTGTTGGCAAATTTAATGCCACTCTATTTAATTCTCTGCATTTGTGTCTCTGCCTTGGTCCCTCCTGTCTCATCCATTAAATTTTAAGAATCTCACAGGACACACCATATACTTACAACAACGAAACATATATGCATCCTTCTCTTCACCACTTTGTAATTTCTACTTCATACCCTTCCAATATCCACTCACGTTAAGTTATTAGCCCTTTTATTTTCCTACCTTCTTCTTTCTCTCTATTGTGATAGATGCATATGCATGTTGGAGTTAAGGTAAGCTTTTCTTGTCACATATGTTTCATTAACGAATGAATGGCTGTTTTGTTTCTTCAGAAAGTGCAGGAACTTGCTGATGATGATGCTGGTTCTTATAACTTCAAACGTGTAATTAAGGGCTTGAGATATTGGTACGGTTCAATCAGAAGACAGTGCTTTATGATTCTAAAGCTCTCTTATTTGATTGAGCCGTGCCAATATCACATGCAAACTTTGATCATCGCTTGTAACAATCTGCAGCTAACTAGCACATTAAAGGTTGTTTCACTAGCTATTTCTAATAATATTGTTTTCTTATTAAAATTAAATTTTCATCTTAATTAGATGATAACTATTGATAGATATTACCCTTTAATACTGAGATCAACACTTTGATTCTTAAGCAAGGTTAACTTTGAGTCTTATGAATGAAAAAAAAATGTATGTAAGGCAGTGATCAAAGATCTTATTAAAGATTATCAATTAGATTCTTTAAAAGAGATTAATCATACTTCACATCAATAATATGGTAGGAAAACAAAAAAATGGATAAGAGATGAAATTCTAATTTTAGTTAAATAACAATTTAATAAGTCACCTAAAGTAGTGTTGCTAAGTTTTATGTTCATCTTTGTGTATATGCTGGTAAGTGTTTTTTGTTCAAGAGTTGATACGGTAAAAAAAAAAATGAATGCCAGTAATTGAGGTTTTTCTTTTGCAGATGTCTTGGATCTTCTAATATGGTGTAGCAAGCAACCATCGTTCGAACATAGTCCAACTTATGAAAGTTTTTTCCGCATGTCCCAGAAGCGATGATCAATATATTTCTTGTAGTGGGGCGAGAAATGAATTTGGTAAGGTTAGCTGGAAATTAGTTTTAATCTTTCTCTTTTCTTTTTTGGGTGGTAGGGACTTAATTAACGTGACCAAGATAAAATCTATCTTTCACGTTTAGTTTGCTTCTATTTAAAGCCTCATCTCTTTTTTGACAATCTAGTATTATAGTAGGTGTCTTAGGTGACAAGATCCGATCTTTCTCTTGCTTTTATTATTAAAGCACTTTCCAGGTAATACATATTTTTGGAAATATTTCTCTATCAGAAGCCGCATTAATTAAAATTATTGTAATTTGGTGGTCCAAAATACTACATGTACTTTGATAGATCAATTTATATTTGACTTTTTGATCTTGCTTCTTACTATAATAATTATTCTTCACTTATGCCTCAGTAAAACACTAATTTTAATAAAGAAGGTTAAAAACACTTTTTTTTCCAATATATTATACTATTATATATTAGATTAAATTTATGTGAGTTTTATTACATCAAATAGGAACAAGAGTTACTTAAATTTCATTATTCAATAATAGAGTGTGTGTCAAGAAAAAAAGAAAGTATTAAAGAGTGTGTAACATATAAACTAGTATTTCTTAACTTTAATATGCTAGGCAATCGTCTACAAATGTTCTTAGTTTGTTTCTCACATTTTACTCAAGGTAAGTTAGAGTGTTAGACAACTCATTTAAGGTTTTGTGGGTTAAAGATATCTAGAGATAACAAATTGAATCTGCCCGATGTGTCCAAACATTCCAAAAATAAAGTTCGATTGGGCTCTTCAATTTTAGGTTAAAAATAGTGTATTTTTTCCTGCACTTCTAAAATTGTTTTATATCCTTTTCATATTACTTTCAAAATGATCATTTTAAAAGTAATTGGAGGATTGCAAGAAGCAATTGTCCCAAAAATATTGCGGAACTGCTTGGGACACCAAGTATTTTTGCTGGTATACCCAACAGTTTTTTAAAATACCAAAAATACCCATAGGTTACAAATAGCAGATTAACTTTTTCATTTCTACAACATCTTTTTTTTTTTTTTTTAAAACCGCACTCCCTTAGTGTAACTTGTTTTTAATCCGTATGGTTTGAAAAAAAAATATGCATCTCTCCTTCTCCGACGATGAAAAATCATCAAACTTTGTCGTATATCCGTAAACAATGCACGTACACCATCGACGACAACAAACACTCCGGCGATGAGACCGTAACAATTAGGAAAAAAGACATAAAAAAACATGGAGATGCTTGCAAGTTGAAATGTATAAAGTAATATTTGTCATTCAATAATTGAAATGAAGGCTTGAAGCCTACATGAAGTTAATGTTTGGAAGAATCAGAATATGCAAATCCTTGGAGATTCATGAAATCTATTGGAGAAATAATCAAATGAAGACTTACAAGAGTTTATTCAAGAAGTATTAAATTAAGGCAGATAGGTAATGATGAAGAACAGAACCTTCAAGGCATGGAAGGCTGCCAAACTTCAGCCATAAGCTACTTGAAGAAGCTAATAGTAATACATGTTGTGCCTCACAAATTTTTTAAACCAGATTACTCTAGATACAACGTTCAAAATAGTACCAAAAAAACAAAATTATTCTGAAGTAGAAGGGTGCTATTACTAGAAGTTTATGTCACAAAAGGACTAAAGCTCTTCTTTGCATTGCCCCTATTCCATCAGTTGAAGCACTCCAATTAATGTGAATATCTTTCTTCCATAAATAGGCACACATCAACAACATGGAAAAAAGAAGAGTAATGAAGCAAAGGAGAATTTTCTGCATATTTGAGCTTTTTTTGAGACATCATCTTCATCGAGTATTAGAGATTAGTTAATCAAGAAGTTACAGTTATTTTCTGTTAAGATAAAATAATGATAATAAATAGTCTTGTACTCGACACATTTGATGAATAATATTCATTTTTCCTCTCAACTCATATTATGGTATAATTTTCTCTGGCTTTAACCACCATTGAAGCTTCTTTTCTGGTTCCATTGGCCGAGGCTGGAATCATACTTCAGGATTAGTCTCAAAATCCTTCTTGCCCGTTCTTTCTACAACTTGGCAAAAATTCAGGTTTGTTTCCCAGCCCTTGAATTGTCCCAATTATCACTCATAGAGCCTTGCAATGAAACTTGTTGGAAATCTCACCTCAACCAGTAAAACAGCCAAATTACTAAATTAGTATATACTTCCTCCGTTTTCTTTTTTAAGAAATAAATGGATTTCACATATATTAAACAAATTAATTTACTTTATTAAATTGTGTCATTTTTAATTAAAAAATATATTTTTTCTAAACTACCTTTATCATAGGAATTTGATATTAAACACAAATTCCCTATGAAGAATATTTTAAATATAATTTTATTAAATAAGACAAAAATAGTTAAGTTTTGCTTATATTTGAGAACAAAAAATTTGAGTTTTTTTTCTTATAAAAAAAGAACGAAGGTAGTACACATGGAGGATAATTAGAATCCTGCCGAATTGTAAAAATAGCCTTGTATCCAACATATTTGATGAATAATATTCATTTTTCCTCTAAACTCATTATGACTCTAGTTTAATAATATTTTCTTATAAATTAAAATAAAATTATGTAATTAAATGTTATAGAAAAATTTTCATCTAACTCTTTGAAAAGTTAAGCTACATAAGTTGATTTTAATTTAGAAGAGAAACTCAGTTCATTTATTTATTTTTATTAGAAATTCTTATAGAAAAAATTATTCAAATAGGACCTATTTACTACAAGTGAAAATAAATTACAAGAAAAGTAATTAAATGATTTTTATATATTTTGGAAAAATAATAATTTCATATAAAAAAGTAAATAAAACATTTTCTTGCCTTCTTCTTTAACTCCTCATTGTCCATTCGTTCACAGAAGGTTTGTAATGATGCAATTTTTAGTAACCGCACAAAAAATTAATGTATCTCTTCCTCTCCTTTATAAATGTGAGAGGCAAGAAAAATCGACATCATAACAATATTTCTATTAACATATTAGCCTTTTCGAGACCTCCCAAATCCTCCTTAAAATTAATCACTGTGATCTGTGTCGGCAAAAGTGAGATATTGTTCATCGCATATAGTAAAGAGAAGGAAAGAGTATTCCACAAAAACTGGATCTTGTTATCAAATCTTCAAATTTCTATTTTAGGACTACGTCCCCTTATTAAAGTTCCATCAACAAATTTTCTCGGCTACAAGAAACTTGTGTTCTATTTTGTTAGAAAAGAAGTTTTGATATACACGAATCATGCATGTCATAAGAACGTTATTATAGAATTGCATTCATTACATGCTATTAGCCTTCTCTCACAATAAGGTTGTTTGAAGTCTCAATGGTAGGACTTACTCCACCATTTACAATATTGTATCTTTTTTCCAATGGACACACATCTACATGCAGGGATGCTAATTAATTTGCAGGTGCTATGACAAAATTTGCCCTTTTTTCGGATATTCTTCTAAAAATAATTTGTTTTGGATATACTACTTTCTTTATATTTGATAGCTCTATAGCTTTTCCTTGCGGTTTTTTAGTTGGGCTTAGGCCCTTGTATAAAAATCATCCAAGAAGCCGAGAATGACTTGTATGGAATTATGCTCTTTTAACTTATAGTTTATACCATTCTGGTGGTGGCCACTTATTTCTTTCTAATAAAAAAGGATGCTAGATTTCATCGATCATTTAAAAGTTATATTTTTTGGTAGAAACATGGATATTTTTTGAATCCACAACCCGGGGCAATGTATCTGAATGCAGAGACATTTGTTCAAAAATAAAAACAGTAAAAAAGGGAAGGGATTATATTTTAGACAAAACAAGTAAAATGTAAATCTCACTCCTTATTTTATAATTTCTTTTCAGAAACTATGATTAAATTAGGATATTTTTAATCTGTATTAATTAATTATTTCTTAACTTGTATACACTAGCCTTGTACATCAATAGTCAGAAAACCCGAAATAGAACATTAAACAATGAGAATTCTTGAAAAACTAACAAGTTACAGCTAGCTCTTCCATTAATAAGGTACACCCCATTAACCTATGAACAAAAAACTAATAGAAATCCTCACAAAAATTTAAGAGGTTGCCACTCATTCTTTTGCTTTCCCTATAAATCCTTCTTTTCCCAGAAAACTTAGAACAAGAAATTAACAAAAACAAACAAGGCATCTCTGGCTTCATGACATGCAAGAGGGATTCCATGCATTTAAAGTTCCTCTAGCAGCAGAACACCCTATTCCAATACACTAATAAACTACTATATATTATAGTGAGAATAATCAAAACAAAAACGATTGCATGGGACCCGAGTAAAACAATAATGGATGATTTGATTGTGGTATGGCTACTAATGATGCCAAAATTTGAAGCTTACATGAAGACATCCAAGTAGCTTACATTAGTACATCCAAGTAGGAATCAAACTCACAAGATTTACAATAACTCATTAACATTATTCAACCAACCGAATTAAATCTCTTAAATTAACCACTACTCTATGAAGCCAGTTTTGGTCAAAATAGCATTCCTCACCTTGCTAAGATCTCTCCCTTTGAGTGTCCTCCCCATCCCTTCACACACAGAGAAAGATGAAATCTGGCTCCTTGCAAGCTTCCTAGCAATCCATTCATGTGGAGGAACCATGTCATCGTCGTCATCATCATCATCATCACCACCCTTGTTGCTTGCACCATCATCTGCTGTTGACCCTTTCTTGCAACTCTTACCATAAATCTTTGACCAGTCAGGGATGTCCATAGGTGCTGATGAGGATCCTTTAACCAATGGAGCATCAGAAGCTGCAGGTAGGGGATTAGCATTATTATTAGCCCTTGGAATCTTTCTTGGAGCAGCAGGTAAACGCCATGCAGAAGAAGAAGAAGAAGAACCACAAGATTCCTTGCATGCCCTTGTGGTTTCTTTGCCACTATCATCATTTGCTACACTCCACACATCTTCTTCATCAAAATCTCTGTCCTTCATTTCTCTTCCACCAACACCCCAGCTTTTGTTCAAAAAAACACCTCGATCTGATGCCATTGTTGTTATAGATAGATTAGGGTGTTTGTGAAATGAAAAACACTTATTAGGAGTGTAAGAAGATTGAGTAATGAGAAGTGATGTGTCAAAATTTCCTATTTCAGTATATATAGACACATAGATAAGTGAGACTTCTCCACCTAATGGTATTGTGGCTTCTAATGAGATAAAATGGACTTTTTTCTCGTCTTGGGAATCAAAAAGCAGAAAGGTGTAAGGGAATAACATCAGGAATCTACCTTTGCTTTTGTTTAAATAAATAAATAAATACCCACCAAAAAGAAATAGGACTTTTCAAAAAAGAAAAACTTACAAATGGTAAATGTGATTAACCCTTTGTTAAATACCAACCGGTACAAAGGATGAAGCCTTGAAAATCAGAGACCAGAGAGAGGCACAGAATTGTACTTGATTTTTATCTTTTAATTTTTTAAAGACAAAGGGGTGGCAGAAAAAGCCAAGAGAAGCAGCATGCAAATCCTATGTGTACATATATTAATGTACACATATAAGCGTGTATTATTGTTTGGCCCAGAAAAGAACATGATTATAAGTAAAAGAAACGAAAAGAAAATGATGCATGGGTCCTGGGCGTGAATATCTCAGTTGACATAAATAAATAATAAGATCATTAATTACCTGGAAATAATCAAAGTAAGGTGATTAAATGCAAGAGTCCAAAAGGGCACAGATGAAGGTCATGAAGAAGTGGGCGAGGGGAAGTTCCATCATAGCATTTCCAATTAAGAAGAGCAAACAAACACATTCTTCTAATAAGGCACTGTTCGATAGAATAGAAAAAAAAATATCAAAATATAAGTCTCAAATTATTTTAATGTTTATTTCTTAATTTTTCTATCCTTTTTTTTTTGGAACAAACGGAGCCTAAAAGTCCCCTCTCTCTCTTTCTTTGTTTTCATTTTCAATATCTATTTTTTTAAAAGCTGCATCTGCATGTTGATTTGGAGAGGTGGTAAGGGACTATTGGTGTGGCCGTACCTTGCCAATCCTCTATCAAGTCTCAACCTTATCTTCAACTCTGTAACAAAGGTCATTCATGCACACAGAGCCTCCGATCCATCTGTACCATCTTGGCTGAGTCAATGCCTTCTCTTCTCTTCTAGGAGAGGGTAGTGAAGTGAATGCCATTTCATTGGGTATTAGGACTTAGGAGACGTGCTTCATATTGAATCTCTCTTTAACTTTGGACTTTTTAGTAACTTATTCTCTGATTTTATAAGAGGGCTGTAAGTAGTATTAATTAAGTAAAAATAAAGGTATAGTTAAAAATAATAGCTAACCAACTTTGTGGTTGTCTAATGCAACTGAATTCAAATATTTTAAACAAGATTTTGAATGTATTTGAATTAAAAGTGATTGGGAGGAATTTTTTTTATTAAAAGTAATTTTATTTTAAATATTAAATATGCATTATCTTCTGGTTTTACCAATAAGTAAAATAAAAAATATTAATAAAAAAGTAAGATAATATAATCAAATGAATATATTTAAAAACTGGAATATATGTTTTTTTAGTCCAAAACTATAAATGATAATGATTTAAAATACATGAAGACTTTATAGAAATCAAATATAACTCTTCTAGGTTATTTGACTATATAATATAAGTATTTACATAAGAAAATTTACAAGTATTTAAGGTGAACGGATTTTATAAATTAATAAGGAAAATAGTTTAATTAAAATATTCAATATAAAAGTCAAATAAAATACAACTAAACTTGGGTAGGTATCTACATATGCACATATTTTTTTCTATAAAAAATTCAAAACTAATTAAATTCTTATTGTATAACATTTTAAATAAAATCAATTCAAGTTTTGTTTTTAAAAAACTTTTAAAATGAAAAGTTAAATTCCTAAATAAAACCAATAAATTATAATTTAAATAAAATTAAATTTAAATTACATATTTAAATTTATTGATTCAAATATTTGATAATTAAGCAAAGTTTATCTATTCTATCGTTATTTTGGCATATTAATAATATGCTTGGATAAAAGAAAAAATATATAAACAATGATATGTTTTTTATTTATTTAGTAAATGGGTAAGTAAGAAAAGAAAAGAAACCTAATATCTAGAAATAAGTTTTATTTTTTTAATTTAAATCTTAAATTCTTCTCTCATTTTTCACATTTTTTCATCTACCAAAAGTATATTTCTTTGAAAATTGAAAAAACAATTGAGATCCTGCCTTTGAATTTGCGAACATGACATGGTGTACCTGCTTCTATGAATCAATCATTCCTTGTGTTATGTACTTCAATGCCAACCTAAGACGAGGCAACTTCGGTGCTTGGTAGGTGAGGGAGTTAGATAGAATCTGAAAAAGGAGGCATAAGAATAAACATGTACCTAGTTCTTATAAATACATTAAATTAATTATTTTTAGTCCTAATGAATTTTACAATTTTTTAAAATATTATTATTTATATTAATAAAATGACATGTAATTATGTGATTTATTTTGACAAGTCATATTAAAATATGATATATTTAAATTATGTCTAAGTATAAATAAATAATAATAAAATCATTTTTATATTTTATAAAAATTAAAAGTGAAAAATTAAAGATCCTCAGGAACTCTTAAAAAGGATAGGGGAAGGGGGGAGGTCTACTATTGGTCTAATGGTACATAGGGCTTAAACAACCCAGACAAATTATATTGTGATATTAAGATTTTTTTAGCTATTGATAATTTCTTTTAAAAAAATTAAAATTTAATTTAGAGATAAAAATAAAAATGATAGATTAAAAAATATAAAAGAATAAAAAAAATCTTAAAAACGTTTTCGTTAGAGAAAAATTCCTAAAATCTCTATAGTTGAATGAATAGTTTCTAAAAATGGTTTCGTTAAAGCCATCATAAATTTCATACACAAAGGATTTTAGTATTTTCAATTTTCAAATAAGGCTAATTTAGGAATAAAAAAAATTATTCCACTTCATACACTATCTAACAATATAATGAAAACTTCCCTCAATTCCATCACAAAATATTTAAATAATGGAATGAAGGTGTTACTGTATTATATTCCATTCCATTCTATTTCATTTTAATTCAATCCATTTTATCTCATTTCTTTATAGGAATCCAAAAATAATCCAAAATCATTTCTTTCTATTATAAAAATTAACATGTTAATTTATAATTAAATGACATTGTAAAAAATATTTACAAAATCAGTATACTATAATTAAATTCTAAACGAAATTTCATAATTTATTAATCTTATTTTACTGAACATTACTTGCAGCATTCTTTTTCTTTGATGAAATCTCAAGGTAAGGAAGGACATTGAAACAAAAATTACACTTGCAACATTTGTTGATGAACCTGAGGGAACCTCCTTGGATCATATATATCAGTTCGTATCTGATTGCACAATAAAAGGACACACTGTACTTTATCAATTAACTTTATGTTTATGACCATTTGCATATAAAATTCAATAGCTTCATGTTCAATAAGTAAAAATCCGTTATCAATCTTTTTATCACCTTGGTCGAAGATTATTAAAGTCATTTAAGTTTTTAATAATAATACAATGTCCAGTAATTTCTTTTCACTTCTACCTCGTCGAAGAAGTTGGTGTTGGTCATTACCAAAAAGACATTAAAAATATTGGCTCTTTTCTGTTCTTGATTTTCAACTCTGTAATGAACAAAAGATACTTGCAGCTTTCGATTTATTCTGCAATGCATTCCACAAATTAAAAACATGATCTCTTAGCATATACTACCATGTAAAGCTTACCTACATATTATTGCGTGCTAACAAAATAATGAACCATTTGAGTTTTGTCTCTACAAACTGGTGTCACCTAGCGGTTATTTTTCACTAAGATTGGCTATATGCAACTAAATTATTCTAAGACTAAAAGCTTACCACTAAATCTGTATAAAAGGAATGAATTTTAATTTCCATCTTACTTCCTCTGTTCATTTAAATCTCATTCTGCCTTGCGTGCTGCATGGTAAAGCTCCAAATAGTCAAGAGCAGGCCGGTTCCAAGACCAGTCTTGCTCCATCACCCTTTTGCATAAACTGTTAAACCAATCACGGCCTTCATACCATGCTGATATTGCCCTGAAAAAGAGTCCATAAAATTAATTAGGACTTTAGATACACAGACGTCCTTGTGTCATGTGGCAACATTGTCGAAAAATGCAAGAAAAAACAGTTCAACATTGAAAAATGCAATAAAAGCTAATGCTTCTGGTTTCCTCTTTCCATGTCAAAGCCACTTTCAACCCTTCTTTCCCAATGAAAATTCCAATGTAAGAAATTCAGCATATG
The DNA here is from genome assembly GCF_000004515.6 of Glycine max. Taxonomy (NCBI): domain Eukaryota; kingdom Viridiplantae; phylum Streptophyta; class Magnoliopsida; order Fabales; family Fabaceae; genus Glycine; species Glycine max. Next base: position 31,279,131 of record NC_038249.2, read on the forward strand.
ACGTTTGTTTCAAAGGATTTTGTATTCCAAATGTACAATGTTGGGACACCCCTAAACTTTTTTTTACAATAGGGAAATGAATATCCTCTTTCCCATTTGATCTTTTGTGCTCCCTTTTTTCTGATTATTAATGCATTTCGGGGTGTGTTTTGGGTGGGGCTTCAGGGAGGCACCAACCTAGTTGGAGTCTCCTTCCCACTCTATATCCAAACCCCAATTTGTTTTTAAAAAAATATCCTAAACCTTAAGTATGGTCTCTAAGTGGGCCTGAGTCTCAACATAAATATGATTTTGAAAGGACTTTTAGCCCACTAGCCAAGCTTCAAGACTTTAAAATCTACAGCAGATCACTAATAAAAATGGTTTAATTACTGTATTTATTCTGGCTGTTACATTTTTGTTCTTTGTGGTTTTCCAAATTATCTCTTCACCTAGTAAATAAGAGACTAATCTACCAAGCATGATCTGGTGGTGAAAAAGATCAACCCTCTCTAGTCTCAATGGTACTTTTTCCACAAACAAAGTTCAGAGGATTGAAGCAAAAATCACATTCACATGCTCAAGGGAAGTGAGCCCCTTTCACTCAAATCAATGTATGGTAAGTCTGTAATACGTTTTTGGAGTTATGTTATTGGCAAATTGGATTTTTCACAACATAACCACTATCATATGGCACATAACTCACCTATTGAGAGCATAATCAACACCTCCAGTATCAGCTCCATCAAAACTAAATCCATTTGGCTCAAGACCTTGCGCTTGGGCTCTATCCTTATCATGGTCAACGTCGAATACTGTATCGTAAAGTCCTGCAAAATTATGTTAATATGAATGTTAACTGAACCAAAACAGAGTTGAATGAACAAAAGAAATTCAAAAGATAAAAAAAAAATATTCCATATATAAATGTAATAGGTTAATGGCCAATATACTATGCAGAGTCTGCATAAATACCATGCCATTTAAATGAATTATAATGTAGAGTAAATATAAAGCATGCACAGACCTCCAGTTTTCCGAACAACAGGTATTGAACCATATCTCATTGCTGTGAGTTGAGTGAGTCCACATGGCTCAAAGATTGAAGGAACTAGAATGAAATCAGCACCAGCATATATCTAGAACAAAAGAAATTAAAATGAGTCAGTAGAGGCCCATTATGTTGTACCTGGATGGGTAAAATGTTACCAAAGGTTTTTCAGTTTCATAAGTTACCAAGTGTGAAAGAGGCTCATCATATGCAAGGCAAAGTCTAGCACGATCATGATGAGCGGAATGCAATTCATTGGCCAAATTCACAAAATCATTTTGGATACGAGGATCTGGAGCTGAACCAAGTAGTACAACCTGCATATCTTTTTACAGTCAAGACTTGTCTACTTAAATGAAACATTTGTAAACAATTTCTAAATTGAACAAGAAAATCTACTAACAAATTAAAATGCCTGACTTTCACATTTACCCTTGGCTAATAATGAAAATTATCAGCACCTATTTGAAGCATAAAAGTTTCATTTGAAAAGGGTATAGGAGGGTCCAGGTGGGTTCCAAGTTTAAGATATCATACATCCAGTACATTTATTTTTGCCAAATGACTCGACTGAAAACCTGAAACTGTTAAGTGGAGGCTAAAAGATGGCCACCTATTAGCACAAGGGTGATGAGGATTGAGATCAATCAACTTTATCAAAGAATATTTAATACCACATCAGTTGTCAGGTAACCACTTGGCCTAAAATCTTGAACTACAAAATATCCATCATGTATGACCTCAAAATGATTTGGTAATGATAACAAAAACAACAGTTAAAATGTTTATAATTTTACTATCCCATACTGCTATTATGCAGGCAACTATGGCATTGCTGGTTCACACTTTGATGTAAAATAGAAATAGAGGAATACCTGTCCACCACGTTCTAGGGTGCGCCATATGGCATGTTTGATGAGATGGATTCCTTTCTGATGAGTCAATCGAGTAATAATTCCCACTAAAGGAAGATCAGCTTTTTTTAAACTAAGCCTTTGTTGCAAGGTTTCCTTCGAAGCTCTTTTTCCTTCAACAACATTTTCTGAAGAGTATGATACCTGGAATAATGTGATATAGGAACTAGTCATAACTGAATTAGTAGAAACTAAATAAAAAACTTCTATACAATAAGCATCGGTATGGTTATAAGGGGGCAGAGATATGCTTATGAGTCATTGTAGTCATTAATGAACTCAACTGAATAAAAGAATCCCTCAGTCCATTTGCATTTAAAAAGTCCTAGTTAAAACTTTTCTATGTTAAACTTGGTCAGGGTAATGTATGCAGTTGTGCACTGTTGGAATTGCAACAGTTGAGCAAGAGCAATATTCCAGTTGATATGTTCTTCATATTGATGATTCATCCCAAACACTCAATCATAACTTTACAGAATAAACAAGGCAAGTATGTTCACCTAATCAGTTGCATTATTTTAAAGGCACTGGTAAGAACCAATATAGGATGGAGCAGTCATTACAGTTATCCAAAGCAAGTAAAAGGGGAAGATAAACACAAATCATCAGCATTTTTCTAGCTTAAGTTTCTAACTTTAGTAAGTACACATAGTTTATAAGCAGCCACAATGTTGGGACTTAACTTTGATAACTACACACCATTGTAGGACTTATGTAAGAAGAGAATAAGAAAGATCTGTATATATGTCTACTTACGGGAATGAATTTATCATTATATGGGTCCCATATATCTGGGTCGATTCCATTTATTATACCATGGAACTTGTGAAGATGAGGAGCAATTACAGGATTACCAGCAATCTCTCTTGAATATGTGGGAGAGACCTGCCAAATATGCATCACCAAGATGTAAAAATCACAATCAGCTTCTTCATTTCAAATTACTGACTCTGTTTAAACTCCAAAATTCATATTATGAAGGGGGAATAATCAGCACTTACAGTTGTAGCTTTGTCAGCATATGCCATAGCTTTTCCAATGGAATGGGCTCCAAATTCAAGGTTATGAATTGTGAAGACAACTCGTGCTTTACTAAGACCATAATGTGCATAGTTGTCTTTAAATAGCCATGCAACCGGAGCACTTGACCAATCATGGCAGTGGATGATATCCTGTCCATTGGTTGGAGCCAATTAAAATACACCCTTTGTGACAATGTTTTTTTATTCCAAAAGGTGTGATAATATACGTTGTTAAACCTGAGATCACTTGATTTATATAAATGGTATGTTAAATAAAACAGAAAGAAAAATGTTTAGCCCAAGTAGGAAAGCTGATCACTTGGAAAGGTGCTGATAATATTTTTGGTTGTTTTATGCATAGGAACTTTAGTTTCAATTACACAAATGCAAGCAACTACACAAGGAAGGCATAAATCAACAACGTAAAATAGAAAATATCAGTAATGTGTACAAAATGAAATGTTTAGTCACTAGTAAAATGATATCTCTTACAGGATGAAATCCATTTTGGAGTAGAAACTCAAGAGCAGCATGACAAAAAAAACCAAATCTCTCTCCATCATTCCCACGACCATATACACAGCCAACCTGAAAGAATCTGCAGCAAAGAATATTGATTTGTAAAGCTTAGTAATTTAATGTTCATAAAGAGTAAAAATGCAGTTACCCTAAATAAAAAGAAAAAAAATACCACTACTGAATAAAAAAGATATACATATATGGGAAATAATATCTGCAGATAATCACAATGAAGATATAGTTTAGCACTCAATGTCAAACATAATACACCTAAAAATTATCAATTCAAATGGTTGAGTTTATATAATTTATGAATGTAGTATATACAAGTGGAGAGATCAACTAATTGGTTTCACAATTTGATTCTCTTTTGTTTCATCCAGGCTTATTTCACATCTAATATAAAGAAAGTAACTTCAATTAATAGTGTCCAGAGAGTTAGAATACAAGTAGTTAATTTGAATAGCAGTATTGGGCATTTAAAGTAGTTAGTTTAAATAGGAGGAAGGTGACATTTTGGGAAACTGAGCATTAGCCTTTAGTAGAAATGGAAACCCTTGGAAGAAGAATCTTCCCCTTAGGTTCTTAGTTTGTTATTCAATAAAAACCTCCAAAGAATTCTCTCTCCTTTTGCTCCTCTGTTTTTCTTATCTCTCTCCCTGAAAACTCAGACTTCCTAATATCTACACTTAGCAAATGGTGCCCCAAAGAATCCAAGCCTTTAAGATTCAAATCAAGCAATTTGATTACAATACTGTTGAAGTTCAGCTGTGACTACAGCAGCAACCATAAATTTCGAATATTATCTCATGGATATTTCTCTAACCTAGAAAGTTGATATGAAAAAGTTATTTTTCCAAAATATAAAGAGGCTCAGGCATAAGAAACACTTAATTGACAAAAATTAGAGAACAGTGTGGAGAATCAAAGCATTTACCCATTTTGAGGCTCCAAAAAGTAGACAGAGAGGCCTTCAACTTTTCCATGCCATACTTTTATTTCAGTGCCTCCCCAGGAATAGCTTTTGTGATAGTCAAAGTCCTTTACCTGTATTATTATTTAGAAGCCACGCATTCAGCTGCTAATAATAACACTAACTAAAATATGAAAGCAAAATATGCATTTTCCTAGCCCTTTATGCTTCTAAGATAGCCACCACTGATGCAGATGCTCAACAGTCAAATGTGAAGAAACGCTCTCAACAAACCATTCATTTCCACACAGAAGCCACTCATACAATTTTTGAAACCCCCGTTCTCCTGATTATTGATCAGTTACATACTGAATATCAAACTATATCACTTGCAATGATTATTGCAACATGATGCTGTATACGACAGGAAGTTAGGCAGAGACCAGAAAACTTGTGAATTGAGCTGGAATAGACATCATATATCCACTGCAGAGTATAAGATTTAATATAAGTATCACAGCAACAAGGAGGGGGGAAAAACTTACATTGCTAAGGTTCAAGCAGTCATACTTTGGAAGAATGATGTCCACATTGTGATTTAAATCCTGAACAGCCCGGGATAGACTAGTAACAACGTCACCAAGGCCTCCAACCTGCCAAACATGAATACCATCAGAAACAGAAAAATGTGTTTAATTAGTTCACAAACAGCCTCTGCATAACATAGTAACAAGTAAATACCTTTTTCTGAACAACACATGACAAATAGTAAAAATTCTTAATTCTAATTTCCAACAATTTGCCAGCCTTGGCAATAAAAGAAGTCTGCTCAGAGGCATGTCAATGAATTTAAGATAAGATACATGCAATAGGTTAGCTCACTTTTGCAATTGGGGCCATCTCCACAGCAATATGGATGATATGCAAAGGTGGTTCCTTTGCAATACTTCCAAAAACTGGTATGTGATAATCCATTCCAAATTTGTTATCAAAAACTCCACCATGTTCACTCTCAGAGAATACAAAGTCCATCATGTATGCATCCAGTGGAACCTTGACTGCAGAAACACAAAATCATTAAACTTCTTCAGGACCCAATGTATTTTTCCCTGGAGAGAACAAAGTGATCATACTTCGGATGAAGTTGCACAACATCAACTTTACAAAACTATAATGAAGTTGTACATCTCAAAACTCTATTTCTAATGATACAAGATCTGTGAACATGGAATCTGAATACAAACCATAAGTGATGCAGATTATAAACCCCTTGCAGATTTCTTTATAACATTTGTCACAACAAAAACTCAACCATCAGATCAAAGGCCAGCCTACAGCTTAGGACACGCAAAGGATAATGGTATACAAAAAAACATTTTTGACATGCAAACATTCACAAAATTTTCTGCACCATTAAATTTATCTTTGACCTATGCAGTAGCATATCAGTTTTTTTCTGCACAAATCCATATGCAATTGAGTCAACAGGCTCCGGACACCTGTTGCCACTTTTTGTCTACTATATAGTACTATAAGTATTTTCCGTACACACAACACAAACTGATAGCAGAACAATGCATTCAATTTAAAGACCAGTAATCTGTTAACCAGTAGAGCTCCTCATATATGTTCAAACATCAAAATGTGGTAACATAATGTATTTGGAGGACAAATCATATTTCAGAAATAGTATCCTTTAACCAAAATCTAAATAAAGATTAGAAAATCAAAATTAAGCAACCAAAAGAGACATTAATATCCTTGATATTACTAATTGCTAGAATACTATAGTCTACACTCTTTCAAATGTAAACTAAGGTAGAAACTCACAAGAGGCTTTGACATGAGTGCCATTCTCTGCAGGTAACATTCTCTGAGGTGGCAATGGACCATTACGGTGAGACCAACGATTAAATGAACATCTAAACCAAACCTCAGGTTTTCCATTCAGATTTGTGTTGGACGGGTTATAAAATATTGTCACTGTACTCCCTGCTTGAACATCGAGAGGGTCAGTGAATACAATATGCTTTTGAGAAAGCAAAAATCCTTTCAAAGTTCTTTCCTTTGTTTCAGCTTTCATTTGTGCTGTTTTTTCAGCCTGCAACAAGGATAGGAACAAATCAACAAGATGAGTATTTATTAGTTTGAATATCTGTTTAAAGAAAAAATAAATGCTTAAGTAGTATTTAGGAAAGCAGTTATAGGTATCAATCTAGAACTACATTCCCAACAAAAGCTGAACTTATCCTCCATAACAAGATTACATAATAAGAATACACTATATGCTTCTGTATATATTTACATGAAGTGACACAAGAAAACAGACAACTGAAAAGCTTATCTTTATGATTGATAAGTATCTTAGGTCATGCCTGAATGTTACCATTTGGAAGTCATCTCAAGCAAGAACTAACCTTTGCACGTATCGCATCCTCTCTTAACCTCCTCTCCTCCTGAAATTTTCTGTATATCAGCTGCTCTTCCTCAACCCAATACTGTTCATCAGGTATAGCCCCAGGGACAATGGCATGGAAATCTTGTTTACGATTGTTATCATAGACAACTGCCTTCTTAGGTGGACCATCAGCAAAGACCCAATCCAGGACAAGAGCTTGGTCAGGTACAACAACTGCATAAAATATAAAAATTCATCAACAAAAGGTGTTGCATACTTCAAAGTAATCCTAAAGAAGAGATCATGTTTTTATCTATCTTCTGAACCAGTATTCTTTTGCTGACCATCAAACAGTCATTGATCTAAAACAGTTTAAAGAGTTGATGGCATGAGTATAAACCCTATTCTAGGAGTAAATATCTAATGCTTTGTATAAGAAATTTATGTCTCTCTTTGCCTCTCTATCTATCTATCTATCTATGAAATTTCAGCTGAATGTATGCAGACATATATCGTAGAAATCCAAAGCAATGAGCCAGAATTTAGAAGTGGTTGTGTAACTTATACAGTTCAAGATTCAAAATTCTCATAAGATATTTTAAATTAAATGATGGACATGACAGATATATCAAATCAAGTCACTTCAATACTGGTTTTTATTATGGATAAGAAGGGCACTTCAGAATCTTGTGTCTGAATCTCATCTGCAAAGGCATACCATTCACCTAATGCATCACCATCATGTATTAGCAACTACCAATATTATAGCATAAGTCCTCCATCAGATGGCAAAGATTTGCCCATTATAAATAAAAAGATGCAAAAACTCAACCTCCGTGCATGTCACATCATAGCGCATATTTTTTTTCTATTCATACACCTTTTTGAAGTCTAGTAAAAGATTAATTTCAAGGAAATGAATTAACATCAAAGGCAAAGAATAGATATGTAACAGAGCATACCATCGGCATACCACCATTCACCTCCTTTTAAAACAGACTTGACAAGCCTTTCGACGATTGATAATCCATACTTCCAATTATTGTGCCCCCCATGAATCCATATTTCATTAGCATTTGCAAGAGGACCTGAGCTTCTGTTGTAATATAATCTGATCAAGTCCTTGCCTTTAAATTCGCTAGGTTCAATATGCCAAACGTTATCAACGGACTTTACAGCATTTTTCAACAATTGCGGCAATGTTTCTCGCATTTTCCCAATCTCTGCCTTCGCCCGTGCCCTGTCCTCTTCCTTTGCAGCTCTGTCTGCCTCTATTCGCCTTTGCTCTTCAGCTTGTCTTTCCCTTTCAGCTTGCGCCCTAGCAAGTTCTTCTAATTCTTTACGTTTCTCCTCAAGCAAGAAATCTTCGAATGCTAATGCATCCATTCCTCCATCAACGGGTATGCAGAAGTCTTTTTGGTCATTATTGTCATAGACATTTTGTCCATTGAAGAACACAAAGTCTACCTTGTAGGCTTCTTTTGGCACATATAATTGGCAAGACCACCAATCGCCCTTGAGATGCAACTTATTCAACCTAATGGAAAAAGATTTCCACTTCCAATCATTGAATGCCCCCATGATCAGAATGTCTGGCTCTTCACTTAGTGTTGAAAGGTTCTTGTTGAGAAAAAGTTCTATATCTTGATCAGGTTTAACCACAGGAGGATATACAAACAGCTTAATCCCTTGAGAAAGTTTTTCCTCTGCAATCCTCTCTATCTCCTGCCTGCGCTGATTTGCTTCCAACTCTAACTTCAACAGCCCAGCAGCTTCCTCGTTTATTCTATCATCATCAGCACTGCTTGATTCCTCAACAGCTTCCTCAGTAATATCACCATCAGTATCTGTATCTTTAACATTTTCATCAATTTCTGCACTCTCTAACAACCCTTCTTCCGAAGAATCTTCAACAATCCCAACACCTCCATTGTAAGGAAACTCCTCCTTCCATGACTCAAGAACCTCGACATCCTCATCAAATACAGAAATGGTAGCCTGATTGCTCTCATCTAACAACGATAACTCCCCCACTGTCTCATCTAACAATGATAAATCCCCCACATCCCCAACATTTTCATCAATTCTATCTACAGCCTCAAATTTCTCCTCTTGGGAGAATTCAAGTTCCCCTTCTTTATCAGTATCATCTACATTGACTTCAACTGTTTGCTTTTTATCACCCCCTGAAACCTCACTGACTACTGAAGTTAACGTGTCTCCCTTCTTCATTCTTGTATTCTTTTTGCTTGGGACAAAACCCTTTCCAGAAGTGCCCTTAGTCCTTGCAACTGACACCTTCTTCTGTTGCCTCTTCCGAGAAAAATCTACCAAAAAAACAAACAAAAAAAAACCCATTTATAGAAAAGCGAATTCATGAATTCGAAGGAGCCATCATAATAACATGGCACAACAAATCAACAAAAAAATAAAATAACCAACAAACCTGCACTGGCACGGACGAACGAAACACCCCAACCTGCTTTGCACGGTGAACACTGAAACCAAAATAAACAAACAAACAAATTAATTAATTAACGAAACCTACTCAGATATTTCACCACCATATTGATCCAATTTAAGAAAAAGAGAAAGAACAAAGCATGTAACATAAAACATAAACATGAGTAAGATGAAAAAACAAAATAAAAATTACTATGTAACCGCCTCTGTAGGGAAACACCGTTTTGCAGTTTAGTTGCATAGACATCTCCATAATCACTCTCACTTCCAACAACAACAGCAACAACGTTTCTTCTTTTGTTCCTTTTCTGTTATTCGCTCTGTGGTGTGAGCATTTGATCAATGCTCACTGCTAATAATAGTTCAATGATCCAAAATCAATCAACCTGCCTCTGAATCTGTGCACCAAATAATGGACAAAATAAAATATCATATAAAAAGCGAAAAACAAATTAAGAAAACATTAAAAAAGAAATAGTGAAAATGAGATTATGATGATACATGCACTTGAAGTTGTGCGGCGGTGTTAACGCCTGTGATGTGTGTGAAGTGTTTTTTGATTTGAATCTGAGCCACACACATGCGACATATGTCACACAAGTGGTGCTATTTGCTACTTACTCTGTTTGCTCAGAGCAATGGAAGTAACGACACTTCGAGAACCGAATCCAACGGTGCAAAATTACTTATATTTTGAGTGGTTAATGTACGATCGAATGTTAGTGTCCATTGTTTCATGTCTCTTGTCATGTTCGTTAATTATCAAACACTGCCAACTCAAGAATAATTCTGTTTCCGGAGATTAAAAAGCATCTTATTATAATCATCATCATTAAATTAAAGTTAATAGTAGTTTAAATGTTGTTGGTAGTGAGATTTTTAACAAGTCATGAATTTGTAATTAAATATGTGATCTAAACGGTTGGTTAGTTTTGATTTAATAATTGAAACTAAAGATTTTCATTTCTCACAAGAGTTCTCTACTCAGAACTTTTTGTACTATGAAGGAAAAAGTCTTCATGGAGAACTTTTTGTTATTGTGAAAAAATGGTAATACTTTTAAGTGTTATTTTACGTCGTTTTATATTTTGATTTAGAGTTTTACTTCTTTAACTTGTATTGATATTTATTTAATGTAATTTTTTATTAGGCAGATTACTGGAATAAAAGTTCATTTCTTATTAGGAAATAACATTATAAATACTAAAGAAACCATACTTCTATGCTTTCTTCCTTTTAAACTTAAGATCGTGTGAAATTTGTAATTAAATATATAATCTGAAGCGTTAATTTTATTCTAATAATTATAATTAAATACTTTAATTTCCCAGCATAAGTTTGAGTTCTCACACTTCCTATATATTAGTTGGCTATCAAATTCTTTTGTTAATTAAATTGACAAAAAATATTTGGTTCAAAGTAACACAGTCGAAGCTGTAATTTGTTGGAGCTTAAAAGTGTGTAGTTATTCGACTTTTTGATAGGATGCAAGGGTGAGAAGCAAGAAACCAATGAGGATGTCCCACGTGAGGACAATCTTGGTGGGGAGGTTTGTGCTAAATTCTTCATTTGGATCATTAATTTATAGGACGTTTTAATCACGATCACGGACTTATTTGAACTTTGAAGGAAAACACACATGAAGGTGAGACAGAAAAAGTGAAATCTGTTTCCCCGTTTTGCTTTCGGTGTTTGTGTCTCTGTGAAGAAAGGAAAAAAGAAAATCAAAATCAGAACTTTTCTCTCCTGAGTTAGGATTACTTATTTTGTATTCATTTCAAATATTCACTCTAAACAATGATCAATATGCTACTCAAAAATTAAGAAGACATCTTTAGGCACATCTCTAATCAAGTGACTTCAATAATATCACATTATTTTAAGAAATTTAATTAAGTATTTATTCTAACTTAACAAATTTAAAATGGTAACATAAATTCCTTAAACACACTTATAAAAGAAAAGAAAAATACAACTAATTAAATAATAATTTTTTTATCGATAAATATTAGTTTGATAATGTTGTTAAAAATGTCAGATGAAAAATTCAAACTCGTGATCTCTCTTCCTTTTTCATGATAGTTGATTGTTGTGAGAACCGCTAAAATTGAATAACATCCGAAATCTTCCACCAACATGCTCTACTATTTTCAATTTTTCATGATGGGATGCTCTCTAATGGTTTAAATTGCTATTTGATTTCTTTTTCAGTTGCTTATATGAAAGAACAACCACCGATGCACTTGCTCTTATAATCTTAAAAACCCAAAGAAATATATAGGCTTTATTGAGGTGGATAAGATGCACGAGAAACACAAATACACGGAAAATGACACCTAGATTGTTTTTATTTCTCTAAAAAATATATAGTTTGTTTTTTATGTTTTAATACTTAAGGAATATTCGACGCATAACCATTGGAATTTTTTTTTTAAACTTACACCTCACTGAATATTACTATATTAGTGTACAATTTGATTTATAAGAAAACTATTAACGCTGGAATCTAAATTTATCTCTATCATTCAGAAATGTTTTCCCAATTTATGAATAATGTCGATTAAAATATTATATTTTTTTCTTTTAACGGCCAGCAACATAGTCATAACGTGTGATGAGTAGTTTATAGAATAATAACCGGAACACTAATAATCAAACAAATTGGTTGAAAAAATGGACAGTGCATCTCATTGTATTAGCAGACCCCTGTTTGATCTGGTGAATTTGGATTTAATATTTTTCTTTTACTGGCAACCCAAGTCAACTGAATATCTTGTGTTTTTACTACATTAATCATCATATTATATGACTAACCTGACTTAATCGGTTGTCGTTAAAGGCTGTTATATTTTCAATGAAATTTGGAAATATGTATTAAACCAACATCTGAAAAAAAATGAATAATCGGGTAAATTTTGAATATGTTTGGGATCATAATTCAAGAACAAAGTTGAGGATAAAACAGCACATAAAAGGGTATGTAGACCTTCTTCGAAAAGCTCTAGAGAAATTTCTGTACTCTTATGCTCTAACTGCTTATCTCCTGAGAAAAAAAATTAATTCAACGAATCTAAGATGGCCTTTTAGAGTTGAACCATCTTTGTGCATTTCTAAGCTACATAAGTACATATGTTGATTGATTAATCATCAAACGAAAGTCCAACAACTTTTTTAGCTGCATAACTTCATTGCAAGGAAGCATGTGAATAGAATGCTTTCACTTGTCAATTATTTTATAGTACAAGACACAAATTACATGCACCGCTACATTTAATAGAACTGACATACGAAGTTACTTCCTCACTTGCACCAATTGTTTAGACATACAAAACCCTCTGAGAGACACTTGGTTTAAAGTATAGATTCCTGAAAGCCAAAAAACTATCGAGGTTAAGTATTATGGGAAAGGAATGATGTACATATCCAATGCCAAAACTCAGGTAATATGAGATGGCTGGCGTTAGTATGTTGTTTTCATCTATGTGATATTTTAGGTCAGGCTTTAATGCATAGTTTATATCTATGATATTATGTTATCCTGGTCAGTACTTAGTTTCAGGATACAACAATATAATATTACAAAAATATATTTAACAGCGATCAATTGAGGAGGCCACCTTATACAAACCCTTTATAATATATTGTATTCATACAAGTATCAAACATAATCACCACATTGCAGTGGAACGATGTGTAATAACATGTGAAACACTAAGTACAGCCATGCCCATGGTGCATCAAATCAACAGAGAGAACTCTCTGAATCTTTATATTATAGATCTATTATTGATTCGTTACATACATCATTCAGAAGGCAAAAAAAAAAAAAAAATACATAAACAAAAAAAATGTCCGCTTCAGATATAAATCACAGTTTTCCCTATTGCACAAAGCCTGCGCATTTCATTCAAGTTTCAACAGAAGCGTAAAAATTGAACAAGTATCTTAGAGACAAACACATTAGTAAATGAAAAGGGCAACCACCACCCATCATCATTATAATAAGTAAACAATACCTACAAACTGCACTATTGCAAGGCATTGGCCCCAGCCACAATTTCCAGAATTTCACCAGTGATTTTAGCTTGGCGCTCCCTATTGTACACAATGGACAAGTTCTTCTTCAATTCAATAGCATTATCCGTGGCATTGCTCATGGCACTCATTCTCGCGGCAAGTTCACTCGCCAAGGACTCCTGCAATGCCCTCAGGACCTGGCTGTTCAAATACAGTGGCAACAGTGCATCAAGGATCTGAACCGGGTCTTGTTCGAACTGCAAAATTGGCGAAAAATCGATGGTTTTAGTCCTCACAACATCCCTCTCCACAGTCAACTTTCCTTCCTTGGTAGTCAACCTGAAGAACTCATCCTCAGCAGCATCAACACACACACCATTGATATCACAAATCTCTCCCTTTGGCGAAAGCGGGAGCAAGGTGTGAATCACGGGATCCGATTTGACAAGCGACACGAACTTGGTGTAGAGAAGCTCCACCTTGTCAACCTCTTCACTGACAAACAGTGAGAAAACATCATCAGCAATGGCCTGAGCCTCCTTAGCAGTTGGAAGAGTGCCACCTTCAAGGAACTTGTCAACAGGAATATAAGGCCTTCGGATGAAATAAGAGTTACCCTTCTTGCCAACACTTATGACAGTAAATTGCAAGCCAAGCTCCTTCAATTCCCTGATTCTAGCCTCGGCTTTCTTTATGATTGCGTTGTTGAAACCGCCGCAGAGGCCGCGGTCGCCGGTGATCACAACAAGTGCAACTTTCTTGACAGGTCTAACCTTTGTGAGAGGGATGTCTACGTCCTCAGTTTGGAGCTGCTCGTTGATGTTGTAGAGGACTTCAACCAGGGTCTCTGAGAAGGGTCTTCCGTTCACAACAGCTTCTTGAGCTCTTCTCACTTTGGCTGCAGCAACAAGCTTCATTGCCTCCGTGATTTTCTGCGTGTTCTTCACAGACTCAATGCGGGTTCTCAGTTCTCTCAGACCACACTGAATTTGGGTGCTTGAGGAGCGTGAAGGGGTGCATGAAGCTGGGTTTTGTGTAGGGAGCTGAAAAGGGTTCAGGACAGAGCGGAAGGAGAGGTTCGAGGGGTCGGAAAGGGAAGGTTTTGAGGACACCAACATTGTCAGATTGGAGCAAGACATTGTTTCTTCTTCTTCTTCTTGTTCTTGCTGAGGATGTTGAAGAGGGTGTGAGGTGTGTGGTTTGGTTGTTTTATTTTGAGATTTTTTTTTGCTTTGTTTTTTGTGTGTTTGTGTGTGTGAGAGAGAGAGAGGGGTCTTATCCTCTCCTTGTGTTAATGTGTGTGTTGTGTTGGGTTAGGATTCTCTATTGCCATGGAAGTAACAAGTGAGAAATGAGTGGAGGTGATGAGAGGAAGTGGATGAGGTTTCGGGATAACGATTTTGAGGAGACAGAGCCTGTAAGGGTAACTACTGTGGAACCAAATTCTGATGTGGCTTTGTGTGAGTGGTGCTGAGTGGCATCTGACAAAGGTATATGCGGCTGTTCGAGTGGTGATTCCTTCTGCGCTTATCTCAGTTCATTTCTATTTTCTCTTACAGTAACACTTTAATTTATCATTCATATTTCTAAATTTATCGTGTAGTATTTTTTTATTTGCTCAGTACTAGAGGGATTCCCTCTTTAAGCTTTGCTACTAATACAATATCTAGATTCGATTGCAATTTTGTATAGAAAGTTAAAAATTTATACTCGAGTATAGAGTATAGACACTGTTACGATTATGGCTGGTTAAGACTTCGGAATAAGTTGTTTTAACGGAACTTGAGAAATTTAAAATAACAGCAATGAGTAATATTTACTTTTAACAAAAGTGATGCCAAAGAAAGGTGTGCACTGTGCAGGCGAAGGCAAGTCCAAAGGATGACTTGCCCACATGTCATTGGCACTTTCTTGAACATTACTTGTTAGGACATCAGAATTAGTGAAGAATATATAGTTAGCTCTATACAATTCATCAATTCCACCATGAGGAGACAATGGACGCCCGCATTACAAAATTTTGAACATAATCTCTAGTGATTATGAAAGAGTCAAGGCCAATTTTGCCTATGACCCTCTCTCACAACATTATTTACAGAGACAATATCAATTCAACCATTGCGAGTAATTGTACATATTTAAAGTATCAATTCTTGGTGAAGCACCCAGAAAACATGAAGGATCCCCATTAAAATACCTTGGGGAGAGGGTTGTCCCTCCTAAGCTCTGGTTAACTGCCATCCAGCAATAGCAACAAATATTAGATGCCAAAGCTACAGCCACGAACAACAAAAACAAGCTCAGTTAGTTCAGATGGTGCATCAATCAACAAACTTCAGCATTACCATCATGGTTTGAACTTGCAAAAAGTTAATCATATTTGCACTTCATTTGCCAGAAAATTTCAATCAAGATTGCCATCATGGCTCGACTTTTCAACAGGCAATCCTATTTGAACCCCATTTGCCAGAATTACTTTAATCAACCATTTTCATGATTACCATCACGGCTTGATCTTTCAACAGTCAATCCTATATTTAAATTTGCATTTGATTTGCTAGAACGCTTCCTGAGTTTTCGTGGAGTGGTAGACACATGAGGACCTACACTTAGCTGATGTACCATGTCTACAGTATGTCTCTCCTCTCTGACAGCTTTACCAATTGAAAAGTTTTTGGAAGCAGAAGCTTCACCAAGCGTACTCTGTTGAAGTATGGCCTTTGAAAGCACAGGATTATCTGCCGTACATGAGTCTAAACTTAGCCATGAAGAATTACTTCTGTCATCCTGTCCCTCATTAGTCAAAGCAATATTTAGTGTAGTACTATTTCTAAGGAGACCACCATCAACTTCAGTACCATAATTTGCCCTTGGTTCACATGGTTTTTTCATGCAATCCATATACTTTACAACATTTTCTTCAGAAGAAATTGGGACCTCCTAACAAAACAAAGTTAAAAGAAAGGTTACAAGGGAAGAAAGAAAATAAAAAATTAGCTGAGAATATGAATTATCTTCACAGTAAATACTTGGCATGATACAGGACTACAATGAAAAACCACAAGTGTAAAGGTTCTACCGTTTAAAAATACCGGCTCATAATGCATCAGATAGTTATGAACCAAAAAGCAACAAAAACAAATAGGTAATAGATTGATGAAGAACACATCTATTGATGCATAAAGAAATTAGGGAAAAGCAAAAACTGAAATTCTCATGCAAACCAATGAATCAACTAGCTATTTAGAGTTTAGATATGGGTCAGACAATGGAGCTGAGAGCCTGACAAGAATAATGTGAATCTCAAATTTATATAATGAATTACCATCCAATGAAGGCTCCACAAGAGACAAATAGGTCCAAATAGGTAATTATATAACCTCTCAATGAAGAGCTCAAACAAAAAGTTTAGTAAAGTATTTTAAAGAGTTTAACTCAATACAAAAATTAGTTAGTTTAATAGTAAAGCTAAGGAAAGAGGATAACATTCCTAGTTCAACATAAATTTTGGAAGACAATAATATCCCACCCTATTTACTTTGAAAAAGTGTTTCCGGTTGTTGTTTTTACTTTTAAATATAAAAATGCTAGGTTGTTTTCATTTTTTTATTTTCAAAGAGTTGTATAACAAACAAGGGAATAAATGTTTTTGTAATTAAAAATGAAAACAAATTTTTTTCTCAAACTAAACAAGTCTTTCAGTTTCTATTTTTATTTGGAAGGTTGAAGTAGCAGCAATAACTATACAAGAGAAGATATATGTTTTTTCTCCCTGTTATAAAAATTTAAAAATTGTATTTCTCCTCATTTATAAAATTTGTAATATATAAATACACGCATGAACAAAAACTAAAAGCAAACTGAAAAGATATAAACCATATACCTTATTTTGAACCTCAAGAGCTTGTTCACAGCCAGAACCATCCTCTCCTTCGGAATCTGTCATTTCCTCACACTCAAACTCTACATGTTCTTCAATATCTTCCTCGGAATCACTTAACTCTTCCTGCTCCATCACTATCTCAGGATGAGACTGATCACCAATATCATCTACATCATATCTGGTGATGTTATCACTAGAAACAACCAAAGGGGCACTTGAAGCAAGCTCACAACTGCCAGCTGAAAGATTTTCAACACCATGCTGACAATAAGGAGCAGTATCCTCTTGAGGTTTCATCGATGTTCCACTAATTGCTACAGTCTTCTTGGACCCTACTGGATCATGTGCCTTTAGCTGTCTACTTTTCACAGATTTCTCCCTTCCAGATACAGAACTTAGGTGAATCTCCAAGTCAAGTTCATTGGATTTGTCATTGAGGCCAGAAGATCTATTGGCTATAGCCTGCACACCACTATTAACCAGTGACTCAGGCTGAATGGCATCAAAACTTGTTGGTGACTGTGTATCATCAGATTTCTGCAGAAGTGGATGAAAATCAATGCCTCCAGATCTTAAAGTGGAATCCTTTGACTTTAAGGACTTGTTAGCACAATCAATGTGGCTTTGTTGCTGTGAGCTATGGAAGAGACTCAGATTTAGTTGGGGTTGGCTTCCTGAGAAGAAGCTGAATGAACTAGAAGTACCAGAACTAAATTTCAACGGACAATAAGGCGCATTGCCATCTTCAGTGACCTGGAACAAGAGAGGATGCATCTGGAGATCGGTCCTGGTGCCTTTTTCTGCCACAAGAGATTCGCCTTCAACAGTTTCAGATCTTTCTAATTGAGAGCCTGTGACACTATCTTCCAATGTAGGTCTTGCACCTTTAACAGGATGAACATTTTCAGATTTCTCACCATGAGGAGTTTGAGATGCAGAATAATCTTTTCTACAAGCAGCTACACCAGCTCCAGGAGGATGAACCTTAGATGTTCCACACTGGAACCCTTTAAAAGCTGTTTGAGAAACTACACGAACAGATGGAGGAAGATTTACGGGCGGCAAATCTGGTGCCAATTTCACCAAGTGAGCATTATGTGCCCTCCGAGACCGATAGGGCCGACAATAGTATTTGGAGCTAGAGGTCACGTCAAAAACAGGTTTCTTAGGATTAATGGTGCTAGGAACACCTTTCATTCCATTTCTCAAATCAGACATGGTATGAAAAGGCTGAGGAAGCTTGGATACAGATGGTAATGCAGACTGATTACCATTCTGATGTGGAACTTTTCCACTTAAACCATAATCATGAGTACCCCTATAAAATTGAATATCTTCTTGAGAAAATGCATTGTGAGCAACATTTCCTTCTCCAGATGTAGTGGAAATGCGTTCGGGATAAGTAAGAGTAGATGTGTCTGGCCTCCAATCTGCCAGAAACGCCTGGTGGACATACGGGACAACTTCTGAATACATGCACTCTGAACCAGCAATTTCAGCATCACAATCCTGCAATAAATTCCAAAAAATCCAATAAAAGTAAATCCAAAATCTGTGAATCATAATTCTCAATAACCCATAGAAAAGCCAGAATAAGCTATGCGGCATGCACTCAAACTGGTGAAAGATAAACTGACAGTGTACTGGTCTAGAGGTGAGATGTTTCTTACATGTCAAACACACAATTAAGAAATGTTAGAAATATATATTAGTAAATGAATAAGCACACCCTCAATTTCCAATGATTTATAATTTCTTATACACGTGAACAAAGATTTCATAAAAGTAAATCAAAAACTGTATATTGTGCATCTGTATGTCACTAATCCTAAGTCCTTCAGGTAGTTAACAGAAGCAACATTTAAAAGAACAATGATGGCATCTCATACACATGTAAGAGTAAGACCAGGGAGATAAAATTCATCACATGTTTCTAAGCTTCAGATAGTAAAAAACCTCTTTATCAGATATAGCTCGCCAACTTTCTAATGCCTTCGACTTTCTTCTGTTTGACTCATACAATCTCCGCTTCTCCCTTTTTGATGCATCTATCTTGTATGACTTTTGAGTGCCAAGAGCAATGCGCCACTGGCGTGGAAGCAAGGATGGATCTCGATGTGGAACAATATATTGCCATACTAACGTCCAATCACATTTATAAAGCTTAAGTCCCTGTGTATTTTTTGTCATACATTAGCAAGTCATAATGCTATCTAGCAGACAAATTTCAAATCCAAAATGCAGTTGAAATATTACCTCTTGAATGCATGCTATCTCCTCTGCAGTCAATGGGGAGGTTTTCATTCTCCGAACAGCCTGTATAGAGAAATCAGGCAAATGATACCAAGCATTATTTTCATTAAATTATTGAGTATACTATAATATGGTTGCATATATGCTACAAGCCTATAAATACAGAATTATAATATACATATAGGCTATAAAGTGGAATCATCTGAGATGTACCGAGAAAGTGTGTTAATAACCTGTTGAGAAGTCATCTAGCCACTAAGATAAGGATCTAAATATCCAATTTCTTTACAAAGTCAAAAACAATATTCTTGTAGAATGAGCTGAATAAAAGTCCTATGACTTTCTTGTTCCACAATATATACACATAGGAGATTTATCTAGTGTGAAGACTTTTTATGAGTGAGAGGAGAAAAACACAATTATATAGTCATATATGGATGGTCAAGACTAAAAGCAACATAAAGTCACAACCACTTATAAAATGACACATGATTTTTGTATTTTAATTTTGACCATTCACAATAAGATGTAATGGTCAATATTTGTCCCTCTCACTCGCATAAAAACAGTCCTCTCGTTTGATATGTCTCCTATATATATGTAGCTAAAGCATGGTGCCTTTTTATAACCACTGCTGTTTCTTCTGTGTTTTCTGTTAAGGGATACACCTGTTTCCCTATCCCAGGCTTCCTTGTGAGTTATAGGCATTTGAAGGTAGGCAAGTAGAGTCATCAAACTATGCAAATATACATAGGATTAAGTATATAGATTTACCTTTATTGGATTCTCTGATGCTTTTGAAGAGCAACGATTCTTCTGCCTGACAAAAATCTGTAACCAGAGCATTCCCTTTCATATTAGATAGGTAGCAACCTTCACCACCATATTGGAATTGCTGAACTAATTATTCAGCTAAACATTCCATTTCAATTCAAACACTAGCTAAAAGAAAGAATGCTATTCATAATCATGATGACACTTCAACATCATGAATCAACCCCACCCAAGCACTGAAATGCTAAACGTGTAGGGTCTTCAACCTAATAGCACAATGTTAAGAGATAAGAGAAAGTGTATCCAGGACATTACTTCAACAACTAAGGATGCATTGCCCAACCAATGAGTAAAATAGTATACTATGCCACTTATAACAATTATTATTAAGATAAAACCAGCTTTCCAAAGCTGTAAACACAGTACACAGTCTTACTATGTTTACTGACAAATTATATTGTTTTATCTTATTGCTTGTTAGAGTAAAAAAAACTGCCAACAGCCAGGCACCGACTCATTTACTTTGGTCTTTATTTTTTTCACTCCCTTGACCTGCATTTCAAGGAATCTCACTGTTGAGCGTAGTACTTTGCAGATACTTAGTTTTGCTATTTCTTCAGCCAAATGATGTGTGGCACATAGAGCCAAAAAAATGGGAAGTAGTAACAAATATAAGCCTACCCTGCATTTGTTTAGAGGATCTCTGTCCAATTACTTCTCAAGGAGCTTAATAAATCTAACCAACAAATCACATCCAATCCACGTAATCATACAACTTTGCATGGTTACCAATAAAAGAAACCAATAAAAGAAACAATTGTGATTAAAATCTCAAGATTACATTGGTCTCTTTCTTTATAGAACCATAAGATTGCTCCCATGTTAGGGAAAATATCTAAATGAAGAAAAGTATACTATCAAAAACTTAACATACATGTATCTGCCAAAAAAGTCAGTCCATTCACTATATCACAAGCAAGAACATGATAGCAACAAAAATAAAATGAAGATGCCTCAACAATCAAAATACAACCACCACAACCTCCCTAAAAAAAATCCTCAAAAAAAATATGCAATAGTAGCTACCTGATGCTTAGTCTTGCAGGGAAGAAAACGTTGTTGAATTGCTTTCCAGTCTGTATTATATTCCATTATCCCCAAGGCCAGTAATCTGCAATAGAATTAAAAGGAAGAGAAGAGAACTCCATAAGCTTGTCATACATAATCAAGATAAAAGTAGTAATAAATCCAAAAAATGCATACTATCTAAGCCAACTATACTGTATAAATTAGTAATGAAACAAAAAAATGCTCTTAGCTTCAACAAATTAAACAAAGTAAAGAGCAATATGCTTGAACATACTCTCTTGCATACATACACATACTTCAATGTCAAATCAAATTTGATCTCAAAGACCAGAAAAGTTGGGTGTGTATGATGTATAGTATACATTAAAAAAACATATGGTAAAAAGAAAAGATCCTCATTAAAAGGAAAGAGTAGAAAGGGTACAAAGAAAGAGAAATATGCTTGAACATACTCTCTTGCATGCATACATATACTTCAAACATAGGTCTAACAAATAACAAAGAAAGAACATGTATAGCATCAAATTCTAAAATGGTATCAAAACCCAACCTAGATATGTTATAGGGTCACACACATTTGTCTACACTCTAGATCTCTATTCCTAGGCGTGAGAGGGCATTGCTATTATTAAGCCACCCGCATTTGTCCACACTAAGATGTCTAGTCCTAGGCATGAGGGGGTGTTAAGATCCCACATCAACTAGAGATATAGACAATGTAGTCTTTATAAAGCTTTAAATAGACTTCACTTTACAAGCCACTTTTATGGGATTAAGTTAGACCCTAAGCCCAAGTTCTAAGATCTGCCAAGGACGCGTGCAAATTTACACAGCATAGCATGTTTCACAAAAAAATTTAAACATAAAAGTTCAAAAGTTTTCTTTGAGACTTTAGGCCTCCAAGCAACCTATAACCTACCTATCTACATCACACAAACATATCTAAACATAATAAATGAAAATGCTAAGTAAACAGAATAAAGATCAAGCATTTTCATAGTAAATCATTTAATACAGTTGGTTAGCAAAAAGTGGAGGCATGCAACTTACTCGTCCTCTGAATCAGTGAAAAGTATCCTATTTACAACTGCAGCAGGGGGTGGCTTATGAGGGAATAATGCTGGATTGAATAAGGCCAAAAATCTTTGAGCCAACTTTGCAACCTCCTTCTGCACCAAAGCAATTGACTGCTTCTTTGTACTTTCAACAAGCATAGCAGCCAATGTTTTCTTAGGTCGTTGTTTCCCAGTTGAAGGTGAGACTGCATTAACTGCTCTAGAGATGGTTCCCCTTGAAATTTCACCATTAGCTTCAGCAACTGGTGAAGAAACAGGAAAGAGAGGTTCCTTTTGAACAGGTGAATCACTACTACCAGACTCAATATATCTCTTTCGAAACTCTTGGGCAGCTGTAAAAGGAATTTCACACAATGCCTGAGTATGCAGAAATCATTCTTAGAAACCAGTACATAATAGAAAAGCAGGAAGAAAAATTAAAATCTTTAATATGACCTACCAGAATTAATGTCATCTACATATCTTCTTATTAAATCAAGAGGAGAAACATCCAAAATAGATAGTACAGGGCCTCTTACAAAAGGAACCCAGAAAGAACTTTCAGTAACTTGGAAACCTCTTTGCCTGTTCAAACCTTCAGAGGATCTCTGATTGGATTGAGAAAGCCACACATTCTGTGCATCCTGTGGAGGAGAATATTCTATATTGCACTGGGCCTGGATGAATTTTGAGCCTCCGTCGAACACAGATGAGCAAGCAAAAGATGGAGTAAAGCAAACACTGGGATATGGCACTCTTTTCAAAGCTAATATTTCATCACGTTTGTGAAGCATCTCAAAAAGCAAACCTTGAACCTGAGAAGCAACCTGTTTTTGGGAAGGTTCAAGAACCGATAAAGAAAATACCTGAATAAGAAGTTGTACATGCTCATGTATCAAACAGTGCAATTGACCAATCTGCTGGGGAGTAAACCCATTGACAAGACCATTTCCTGAAGCAGAAGATTGAAAGCTCAGTGTAGCATCAGGAATCAAACCTTTCCCTGAAGGTAGGGGCCCGTTAAGCCAAGGCAAAATGGGGCGCAGTGGCCTCTTGACTTCTTTTAATATTTTCTTCTCACATTGGGCAGAGACTTTTTGGCGCTTATTTTGCCTAGTCTCAGGTCGTCGTCCAGCTCCATCATACTCCTTTCGGGGTTTTACTGTTGCATTGTCGTCGGCATCACTTTCTAATAACTCTTCAAGTTCTATCTCAAAGTCTGCATCATTATCCTCATCATCATCAAGATTTTCATTTTCATGAGTTAAAAGACCATCACCATTGCCACCCTGTAAAACAGCTGCTAAAAATTTTTTATACTCTTCTTCATCATCAGCATTTTGAAGATCATCATCATCATCGGTCTCTTGAAGAAAAGTCTCAAGCTGATCAAGTGTAAAACTTGCAAGTGAATAACGAGCTCTGGTGCGCATACAGATAGCATCCTCATTATCTATGTCTATTACTGGACTCCAGGATTTTGTTTTGTTACTTAGTTCTGTTCTAGAACCATTACCATCAGTTGCACTAGTTAGGTCATTGTGCTTCTCTTGATTAATCTCTGACTGAGAAATCATACTAGAAGATTGTAAAATAATTTCTTCCTCACCATGTTCAGTATCTACAACAGTATAGATTTGCTCCTTAGTAGTTACCTTTGATAACCCTGAACCCCCAGATGGCCCACTAGTGACAACATTACCATCCAAACCATCAACTTCAGAGCTCAAACTTGAAGATGCTTCTTGTGAAAGAGTTTCCTTTAAAAAAGGGTTAAAATCTGCATCTGCATCTTCATCTTCCTCCTCCCCTTCCTCCCCCACTTCTTTATCCTCCTCAGGTTTCAAAGTCCTTCCATGGCTATCAGAAGAAGAAAGTGCATTCTGATTCATGGCAAGGTCAACTTTGGCTGACTCTGAATTTGAACCTAAAGGCATCTTAAACAAACAATGTATGGCTACAGTTTATTCTTGAAATCTTCAGAAATATTCAGAGGTGTGTGCAAATGGCAATATCCATGAGATGGAAGTTGGAATGACTAGAGACCCTGAAGAAAGCAAAAGCAGTAGTAAATACAACAGAGAGTGTCCAGTGCATGTGCATACATCTTCCGACTCGTCACACCTAAGATGAATGCAACAAAATTGATTTCAAATCAAATTCCGAATTTATTGAAAACTCAAACGAAATCACAGGATTAAAATAATAATTGACAAAAAAAAGATAATTTTTGACATTCCGGAAATTTTATAATTTCCTAAAAAACACTAGTTGATCTTCGTTCTTATTAGCATCCTCCAATCAAGCAGGTAAAAATTAAACTAAACTAGGAAGACATGACAAAAGAATAATACAATCACAATAGTTTAAATGTCACAATTGATCTTTTATGAGTTTATCACAGTCTATGAGAAATGAGAAAACTTGTTATTGACAAAATATACCAACAACAATAAACAAAACCACTTATCCAACATTGCATAATTGTGGACACAGATTTTGTTGATTTACTTTATATAGTCAATGCACTTGCTTAATTCTTCGGTACCCTCCCTTCATTCCTTTAGAGGGAAAAATACACGGTTATCCTTTCTCCAAATGAGGGATTAAGCACGATATAAAAATCCCTAATAAATAATCCCACTCACAAACAGGAAGTAAGTAATGGCACTTAACAACGACAAGTTGAGGAAATAATCTTTGATCACCCTTCCTCTAATCACAAACACTTAAAAGCCTAATAATTCCCACAAGCTAGAACTCTAAATATCCAACAAGACATCAACGCAGCCAAAACCCCAATTTTAGAAGACCGGAATCTCATAAAAAAACAATGTGATTTTGCATTGCCAAAAAAACTAAATCAGAAAGCCAAGAGAAATTTCTCAAATCCAAGCAACACCCGAATTGTGATTGATCAATAACAATTTTCAGTGCGATAAATAAATAGTAATTAAAATTGGCAACAAGGGAAGTTGCAATGCTTAGAACCCTAACAACCTAGAGCAACTTGAACCTACCAAAAAAAAAAACTGACGAAATTGGAGGTGAGGAACGCACGTGTGGAAGCGAAGAGTTGCGGTGGGTGAAGAATTTGGGATGCAAAATGAGTGTGCCGTCGAGGAACAGGTCGACAAAGCAACGATTTTAGCGTGCGAGTACTGTACGACGCTGCGTTTTATGGTTTTCTGGGTTTACGGTTTTGTTTTCTCCCTTCCGAATGGAAATTTTTCCAGCGTTTTATTCCTTTGTGTTCGTTCGCTCGTTTTCTTTTCTTCTTTCCCCCCTTCTGAATGTCATCTTCGGGCCTTCACAGATCAAAAAACGCACAAGTCCTGCTAATGTTTATTGCTTTAATTGTGTTTTTTATATGTAACTTTAAATATGTTTTTTTTTTAAACTTTAAATTTGTTTTTAAAACTATGAAAAAAGTGAATTGTAATTTTTACTTTTAATTTTAATTTTTTGTTATATAAAATATAGGCATTGCTAGTTAAAAAAACTTAAAATATAAATATTTTTATTAAAAGACAAAAATTAACGCTATCCATATACTATGATTTTTACATTAAATATTTTTCTTATTTTTTAAACAAGACACCGGTTAGTAACAGCTTAAAATATATATTTTTTGACAGAAATATACATGTATTTTGGGGGAGGGATGATGGGGAAAAGATCTTCAGCATTTCTTACATATGTATGGTTTTGAAAAAATAAGTGATACTCTTAATGTGAATTGTGTTCATTTTTCATTTATTTTTTAAAAATTGGTTTTTTTCAAAATTTCAGAAACCAAAGAAATAAAGAGAGAAAAATAGAGAGGGTCGTTCCAAATAATAGTAATATACTATTATTTTAACAAACTTTTAAAAATACATTATTTATTATTAACTATAATTTCTTAAGAATCACAAAAATTTACGGATGTCATTTCTCATCTAACAGGTTTCATAGTGAGAGAAAAAAAAGTTTCACTCAATTTTATATTTTCTAATAATTTTTAATTAATAATAAAATATATTAGAATAATAAGTATATTAGAAAATGTATTACATTTTTTATTTAAAGGAGTAGAATCATTTCTTTCTAGCATTTAATGACTTGTTTAACATGATAAATAAACTCATATTTATGAATATCATCTGACATTCGCCTCAACTTTGAGAGATAATTTCACTTGCACTACTAAAATTGAAAACTTGTACGCCAGCTAAATTAAAAGCTTATAAGTTTACTTATCAAATTATATTATTATCTAGTTAAACAAGCTTATAAACTACTAAAATGGTTTATCAAAATGTATTTTTAATTTATTAAATTTAAACAACATTTGATCTCTTAAATTTTTTAGTCAATAAATTTTCTTCCTTTTTAAAACTAAAGCATATTTAATCTTTCTGTCTATGTTTTTGTCTTATACTTTTAATTATTATTTCCATTCAAATATTTGAGTGTTTATAATAATTTAGGACATAATGTAATTCTAAAATTTAGAAGTAAAATGTTGGGCTGACCATTATTTGGGTTGGGTTGAGCCCATTTAACATAAATTTGGAGCTTAGATGGCTAAGTTCAAAAGGGATTTTTGAATCCGGTTAGGTTGATTCCCCCCGGAAGCTGCTATTCTCACCTCAAAATTGCGATTTACATTCCTGTGTGCTTTAAATTTTGTTTTTCCAAAAATATATTTTTCACAGAAATATGATTGTGTGGACAAAATAGTGAAAATACACAACAAAATTATGTTTCAGATGGAGATGGAAGAGTGCAAAAAAATACACAATAAAAACGTGATTATGTTATGTATTTTTCAATGAAATTATGTTTCTATTGTATAATTTTTTGAACCCCTCTAATAGAATCAAAACATATTTTTATTTTGTTTTTTTTTTACAAAAAAGAAAATTATAATCAATTATAGATATAAGTTACAAAAATTATGACTAAAAGTGGATTTTAAAACGTCCGTTATATATAATTCCAAAGAATAATTTAAAGATTTATTAGTAAAATTAAATGAGTACACCAAGAATAAAAAAACGAAAATCATGTCTAATGAACATCAATCTTTTGGTTTGCAAAGTTATTATTCCTCTCATAAAATAAATAACTTTCGAATGCCCAACTAATATAATCTACTTTCATAATAATAATAAGGCCTAAATATGTTTTTGCTCACTAATAAATATTCATTTTTTGCATTTGATCCCTAATAAATTTTTCCTTCAGCTTGGATCTCTAATATTTGAAAAAATTTGTCGCAAGTTCCTACTATTAGTTTGAAACTATTATCTACTTATGTGGTTGTTAACCAGCCACGTAGGCATCCGACGTGTGGTGACACATGTAATATTTGTGTGGGTGGGATTCCACGTTGAAATTTTTTTTAAGTAAAAAAGACATTCATTCACATCTCTCCATCCAACGGTCCTCATTCATTCCTTGATTCAATTAAATGTGTTATCTTCACTCCCTGAGTTCCCTTCATCTTCACCTATTCTTTTTTCTCACAGCTTCAACAACCTCATTATTTATCACCGCCAAATTCGCAACACATTGGAGCGACACGCAGGCTCTAAAATACCCAAAGAATAACCTTGACCCCTTCCTCCATAACTCTAGGCTCGTGCCTTTATTCATGGGACTTCTCCCTCAACCATTACGACAACCTCTTTAGCAACAAGTTCACATGCGACTTCAAGTGCAATGTCGTCATTTTGGGAGCCACCCACGTCATCGAACTCACTCTCGACCCAGCGGGTTACACAAGCCCACTCATCATAAACCATCACCACAACAACAACAACAACCTTTCATTCATCCAAACCTTCAACCTCTCCAAGAACTATTTCTCAAAGATATTTGACCGAATTAAGCAATGAAACCGTATGACCTTGTTCTTGTCAGCGATGCACCGTGCATTCTCCTCATCGTCATTGCCTTTAGCGAGCCTCGCAATGGCGCATGCCTTCACTACCTTGCGAAATTCCTTGAACTACGCCACGATGCGTAGTGTGCTCTACACCTTAAGAATTAGTTCGACCTGACCTGGGAATGGCTTAGGGCCCCAACTTGTGTGGAAGATGATTTCGACAACATTGTGCGAAGGGTGGCCTTCGAGAAGTTCAATGATGCCACGCGACAAGGTTGTTGTTGTCGTAGTGCTGCTTTGAGAACGTGTCTTGGTGATTTGTGCTTTGAATTCATGTTTGGTTGTTTGATGATGGGTATTTCAAGCTTAGATGTTTGGGGGTGGTAGTGATGGCTTTGTTGTGATTGGGGTTGTTGTGGTTTTGAGCATGGTGGTTTGTGCTTCGAATTCAAGTTTGGAGTAGGGTTGTGACTGAGGTTGTTGTGATTTTGGGGGTGGTGGTGATAACTTTGTTGGTGATGAAGAAGAAGAAGAGAGGTTGTTGTGAAAATGCATAAGGATGCTAAAGAATGATTGCGATGCCAAAGGGACCAAGGAAAACAGAAAAACAAAAAGATTGAAACCACACAATAAAATGACATCATTTTTTACTTTTTTTTATAAAAAATCATACATTTAATCCTAATCTGACAATAATCACATGTGGCATGTCTACGTGGCCAATTAACAACCATGTAAGCAGATAATAGATTCCGACTAACAGCAGAATCTCAGGCAAAACTTTTCAAATATTAGGGATCCATTACAAAACAAAAATTTATTAGGAACCAAACATAAAAAAGTAAATATTTATATACCAAAAATATATTTAAGTCTAATAATAATAATAATTAATATTTTGTTGAAAGCATGTCCTACCTTACAGAACAAAATCCGCCTTCGAAGTGTTTATCCTTTTGTTTCATTGGTGAGGACTTAGCCATTAGGTGCCTAGAAGTATCTATGGTTGCGACATTGATGTGGCTCGACAATCACCTAATATTTTATTTATATTAAATTTAGTATGTTTTAAAATTAGTTAATTTTAAAAAATAATAATTTCTTTTTGACAAAGTTTTGGAATAACTTTTTTAAAATAACAAATTCTTAAAAATGATGAGTCCCAGATTAATAATGAAAGCGCAGAATCTATGGTCCAAAAGCTAGGGGACTTGTGAGCCCAACATAAAATACTCGCTTCCTTTTTATTTTGGTGAAAGGGAGGCACAACCATCAGGCTGCTAATGTTGTTCACTCTCTCTCAGTCTTGGACCCAAGTGAACTTGTTTCAATGCTGTAGGCATCATCCATCACTTTTCCATTGAAAGCATTGAGAGGGCCCCTTTGTCTATGTTCACAATTTTTTGTTCATGAAATAAGATAATTTGGTTTGGATTTGATGTTTTTGGGGGAGGATTGTCAATTAAAAGTTATTGAATACATATTATGATGGAGTGACATCATTATTGGTTTTAGATATAAGGCAGATTTTAGGCTAATTATTGCACTCGTTGAACTTGTAGCATTGATTGGCTTCATTTGTTTGTTAATTTTGTAGGGATGGGCTTTATTTAAATATTACTACCATCTTTTAGTCACCAACATAACATTGCTAAAGAGCTTGTGTAACAATATTTTTTGCTTTTAAAATAATTTCATTTTTTAAAATTAACATAGGAAAGTTAAAAATGGACGTAATTTTTTTCAAAATATTAAACTATTGTAAAATACAAATATTTAACTAATGTAATGATGGTCTATTATTTAAATTGATTTCAAAATCACGAGTTAAAAAGAATGACAACAGATATTCGTTTTTGTTATTGCTCCACGAGTAAATACATGTATAAGTGTTATTATCGCCTCAAAATCTTTTACTAGGTACCTCTAAATGAATTTAAATTACTACCTCAACTATATAAATCATTATTATTTTCTCTTATTTGAATTATTTCAGTGTTACTGTTAAGTTATCCAACCCTCAATGGTTACAAAATAAAATAAATAAATAAATATCTTGCTCATGTTGCACCTAATAATTTCCTGAGATGAGATATTATATTATAATTGCATCGACGTTAACTGTATTTTTAAATATAAATTTTTGTTTTCATTGGTAGGTAGACGACAAGATACATAGAAAATTATCATGATCCAATTACTATTAAACCTCAAATTCGAAATACAGGAATCAATACATAAGTTTACGTGTGTGTGACGGAGAGTGAGAGAAAGAGACAGTGATTGTTTTCATAATTTTTATATTAGCAAGTAATATATATATATATATATATATATATATATATATATATATATATATATATATATTTCTTTTTAGCGCATGTTTAGTTCTACATTTGAGACTATCAGACGTGAGTCAATTATCGGCATCATTTTTCCTTAATTTTTTTTTTTGGAAGATCCGAATTTATTTGACACAATTTCATTCGAAAATGAAAATTTGAGGTAAAACCAAACAAGACGGTTAATTAATAAGTATTATTGGTTGCCATCCTATTTATCCAAGTCAAGTATTATTCTGTAACAAAAAGTCTAAAACATTATTTATTTACTTTAATCGTTAACCTTGGTGATTTTGACTTCCACGACTCTGAAATCTAATATACAAAATTTTCATTATGATATGAAACACCCCCCTCTCGAGTATATATTATTACATAAAAAAAAAGAATTTTGATAATATTTTTTCTCCTTGACAATTTGGGTCCTTATTTCAAAAAGGTAAGTGCAAGAACTTATGTGATTCTCAGTATTTGCACAAGAGCCAACCAACCAAAGTGGCATTGAAAAACTTTTGCAAGAAAACGGTGTTGCTTGTCTCATTATGGGCAAACCGTAATAATACCATTATTTTTTAGTTTTCACAAAACCAATGATTAAATTAACCATAAACTGCTTTCAATATGCTGTGGCCTGGTGGATTAACTGGATATCATATCTCTTTACACTTTTCGATTCATCATCTTCCGTTTAATTATTCGTAAAAATTCCTTTTTCTTTTTCTTTGACAATAAAATAAACAGAAATTAGAAGACCCAATTATCCAAAACTGAAAATAAAGTGGCCGTGGCCGGAAAATATCTTAATCATAATTCACAAATTATCATTTAAATTACATGCTAATCAATTATTGCGGCTCAGGCTCACTGGCCACTGAGTTGGACTCTCTTCGGCCGAGTCCACTCAGCCGAATCATCGCCCAGAACAAAACCAAAACAATCGTCTTCAACTAACCATCACTTGCCACCTGCTTAACAACAATAATTATAATAAACACAAAACTTAAATTCAGTTTTATAAGCATGTTTAGTACCGTTCATTGATTAAAATTGAAGTTCTATTTTAATAATTTATCATAATAAAAACTTTTTATTACGTAAATTATCAAAACAAAACTCCAATTTTAATTACAAAACTGAACTAAAATTACTTACAAAACTATGTTTTGTCTCGCCTTTATATAACAGACATATATAATGAACACTACTGTGTTCATTCATTTGTCTGTATTTCTATTAAACTAAATTTGATATATTATAATAATTTTTATTACAGTAAACCCATGAAAGCCCAAACCTGAGCCCGGTGTTAACCGTCGAACCCGGTCTGGCTCCACACGGCATCACGAACCCGGCTCAAGTCTCGGCCCTTCAACGTGCGGCCCACTCCTTCAAACACCGAGTTAGCCACCATCGTCTGGCTACGCGCCAAATACTCATGCGGTGGCACCATCTCCGATTCGTCTTCGTCGTTGTAATCGTCGTTCAGCGAATCGACCGAGTCGACTCGGAGTATCTTGCTCCAGTCCGGCACGTTCATCGGCGCCGACGTCGCCATGTGCCGCACTCGCGGCGTCGACGCCATCTCTTCACGCGCGCGAAACTGGTGCACGATCCTCGGCGACGCGCCACTCGCCGGAGCTTCAAAAGCCAGAGACAGCCCACCCACGCGCCGGTGCACATCCGTGTCACGCGGAATCCGGCGCCGGCTTCCGCCGCCGTTGCTCATGGCGGCGAAGTGTGGATCCCACTCGCGTTCGCCGGCGTCATCTCCGGCGCCCCATACATCCTCTTCCCGAAGCTCCGACGGGTTCACGGCGGCGGAGCCTTGGCTGTAAGCATAGGTTCCCAAGAAGCGCTCGCTCCGGCTGGTCGTTAGTTTTCGACCTTTTGCCATATGCGGTGGCGGAATCGGTTGCGGTGCCGCCGGAGAATTGAACGAAATAAATTAGAAACCTTTATTTTCTTAGTTACTACTCTTACGAGTCCATTGCTCTTGTGCTTGAGCTAGGGGGCACATAGGTGCCACACTTCCTCTGTATATATAACCTTTGCAATTTCATTTGAATTTGAGTTTCGGGTTCATTTTGTCTGAATTTACTCTCTGATGTAATGTTATAGTGACATGGAATTTAACTAATGACGACGACAGAGTTAATTAACGTTGAAAAAACAATATTATTATTATTGTTACGTGTGTTGTCGTTAATGGCACGCGAGTGTGGTGGAGCGTGGGGGTGACTCGCCGATTTTGTGTGTGTGTGCTCTGTGCTGTGCGTCTTCAACGAAACTTTCTATATTTGAAAATGAAAAGGTTTTTTGCCATTTTTAGGCCAAAGAATTAGAAGAGAGCCTTCGCTCATTTTTTTTTCATTGCGGTCAAAACAGAGGAAAAAGAAAGATGCAGAATATTAAGGTTTTTTTTTAGTGGTCTCGTTGTTAAAGACTTCTATTTATGCTAATAAAGCGAATGTTATTTTTTTATACTTTGTTTTTAACTTTGACTTTCTATTTTTCTTTATTAATCCTTGTTTGGAGGGCATGTTTTTTTTTAGCGTAAATCATGAGATTTTTTATACAAGACAATTCTATACAAAATTATTATGAATGAGAAAAAAATATTTCTGAAAATAACTAATGCAACTATATATTTACAAGTCAAACTCAAATATCCAGTTAAGTTATAAGATTTTTTGCTAGTTTGATTATGTTTGACAAAAATTGATTGAAACATTAATTAAATTTTTTAAAATTAACTTATTAAATTATAAATATTCGATAAAATTAATTATTGAAATAGTTAAAAATATAAAACGATAGAAATGACATATTTAAAAAAATAATAAGAAAATTAAATAAATATTATAAAGATAAAATGAAAATCAAAAATAAAATATTAGAAATTAGAAACTAATATTTTAAAAAATATTACTTCAATTAGTTTCAAAAATATTATTTCTAGAAATAAAATATGAGAATATCATTCTTATTTGATAAAAAAATGTGTTTGATTAATTATAAAATTAGTTGATAATATTTTTTATATTTCCAAAAATAATTAAGACATATGTTTGATTTTTTTTAAATATACATTTAATTACTAAAATATCTTTATGTTAAAGATGTTTTTTCATAAAATAAAATAAAATTTTAACTAATTTTATAGACATGAATACAAATATTGCATACTTGTTAAAAAAGAAAAACAAATTCCTTCAATGATTTTTGTTAAGAGAGGACTAAATTTGTCTATTAAAAGAGAAAAATTGAAGGGAAAACAAAAAAAAAATTATAAATAAAATTAATGAGATTTGATGATAAATAAAAATTGACGCATCAACACTAATAACACACAACATTAGTTGGGTAACTGTGGTCTTTATGACTATGTACTTGATATTTATGTGTTCAACGAAAAAAAATCTAATTCTTGACTTGTTTTTGTGTCTTTCTTCGTCTTTCATACATTACTCAATAGTCAATAGACATAATTATTGTATATACTTATTATTTTTTTAATATATTTTTAGAGTATAATTTTTATATATTATGGTGTAAAATAGTTTTACATTATTATTTAATTATAAATTAATCGTTTAAATTATTTTAAGATAATTACTTTAAAAATCAATAAAATTATCACATACTTATAATTAGATAAAAAAAAATTACCACGTTAATACATAACTTTTTTTCTCTATTTTGTAATACATAATATATTATAATTAAAATTTACGTGGACTTCACTAATTTAATAATAGAATCTTCCCGGGAGGAAATGAAACTTAACTCATTTTCATAGAAATCACATGTATATTTGCTCAAGTAAAACAGGATAAGTATGAATAACAAAATTCTTGTATGAATGTATAACGCAATTGTGTATTTATAAGTTTTGATTAATTATATAAAAAATATATTTTAAAAAAATATTATTAGTAACTTTCTTATTAAGTATCTCAAAGAAAAATAATGAGGAAAATGTATGAACAAGAGCTACGGAAAGAATCATTTGACTTCATTGTTATGGTAGATTATGTTATTAAAATATTTGGGAAAAAGTAAATGAGTAGCTAAATTTTAAAATTATGACTTTAAGAATAAAAAATTTATATGTATATATAATATAATACAATTTTTTATATTATTATTTAATCACAATATCTATTTATAATAAATTTATTGATTTTATAATAATCATATTCAAATCCATAGTAAAAATATTTTTTTCATCCGTTTACAATATAATTTCGTTTGCCCTAATAATGTATGTTTGTTTATTTTATTTTATTTTAATTTCTTCTACAAATAAATAAAAGAGTATCGTGTTTGCTAAGTGGAGTTGCTAAGATACGTGCACGTCCACGCCGATTCTGAACACCGATGGTATAGATTAGAAGTGGACTACGCCAAGGTATATTATCGTGTTTGATTGACTACGCCACTGCATTACTTACTCTAGGAGGAATAATTTAATAAAATAATAAATATCACTACCAAAAAGTATTAAAATGTAATAAAATTATTCACTTATTTTACTTAATGATTTATATATTTTGAAATGGTTAAGAGAAGTAATGAAGTTATTTATTAATTTTCTTCACTTCCCAGTCAGACACCCACTATGTGTGTTATTTATTTATTCATGTACAATGGCCTTATGAATGTTGTCTCTATCAATGCCACGTGGGAACACAATGACAGGTTGTAATTTTTTTTCCTTTGAATAGAAAATAAAAAGGATTGCAGATTGAGGAAGAAATCTGATAACGATGGCAATGACCCTGAGTTTAACCTCAGCAAATAATTAATGCTTTGAAAGATTAGAGCTAAACTAATCAAACTTTACTGTCACGTAATGCCATGGAATGAGTCTTAAAAAAGCAGTCTCTAAGACCCTGAATCTGAGTTAGAAATAGATTTTTTGGTAGTGGATACCAAGAGATTTGATTTTTTTGATTTACTTATCAGAAAATAATAATCTAAGATAAGTTAATTTGACTAAAAAGTATACAAATAAAGATATATTTATTATATAAAAATAAAAAATGAAATATACTTTTTAAACTAAACTAAATATAAGCATAGTTTTATGAATAATTTTATTTCAAATATCTCTTTCCTAAATTAATAATAAAAATAGGTAAAATTACACTTTTTTTTTATCTTATATGTTTATTTAAAGTTCAATTATACCTCTTGTTAGAAAAAAGGATTTTGGATTGAAAATATAAATTTTTTTATATGATCATTTAATAACAATTCATCCTACATTTATTGATTTTTAAAATAATTATTTAAAAAAATTTAAACATTAATTTGTAATTAAATATCATTGTAAAATTTATATTCTGTATATAGACATTAAATTCTTATTTTTATCTCAATTTTGAATTGTTTCTGACATTATGATGTTGAAATTGTTGGTTGAGTTTTACCTGATAATCAATTATAACTTAAAATGTTATCACTTTTTTTATAAAAAAAAAATTGTTATCACTTTAAACAAATTAATAAATAGATAAATAGATAACTAAACTGAAGCTCAAGAAATTAATATAGAGTATAGTTATCTTACCGAAGAAAGTGAATCAAAAGAAAATAAAAATACAATGAATAAAAAGTAAAATGGCTTGTAAAAAAAAGTAAAATGATTTTTAGATTATTTGATAAAAAAATCTCTTTCTTTTATTTATTTCTAA
The DNA here is from genome assembly GCF_000004515.6 of Glycine max. Taxonomy (NCBI): domain Eukaryota; kingdom Viridiplantae; phylum Streptophyta; class Magnoliopsida; order Fabales; family Fabaceae; genus Glycine; species Glycine max. The sequence goes on from NC_038249.2 coordinate 31,315,377, forward strand.
TAAAAGAAAAAACACATAAAAATAAAGATAGCTTCGTCTTCTTATTATATAAGCAAATTAACTTCTTTTTTTCTCTTCGTTCAGTCCAAAATCGAACGGATCATATAAAAAGGTGGGTCTCACTTTTTTTTTCTTTCTGTTTCATCCTTCCTTTTTAAAAGCTTACCAAACCTTAGAAGATAACAGTTGTTTTTTCCCATTTCCGTTCCATCTTTTTTTTTCCTTGTTTCTCGGTTTGTAACAAAATAATAATAAGATTTTTTTTCCTTTTCTTTTTAATTTTTGCTAGCACTTCCTCTTTAACTTGTTTTTTTATATTTAATTATTGATTTAAAATGGGAAAGCTTGAGTCAGTATTAACGTATGTTTTCTTTCTTTCTTTCTAATATCATTTGTAATTCATGAAAAAAGATGAGAGATTTGAGATAGGGGCTGGTTCTGCTTCTTCTTCTTCTTTTTATTTATTTATTAAATAACATTTACAATTGATGCAGCAAAATAAAAACAACGAAGGAACAAAGTCGTCAAACATAGTGCAAAATGAAAATTACAATCATTGGCTAAGGAATTAAACACAACAAAAGTAAAACCACCCCCGTCAATTCGCTCTCATTTGTTTCAGTGGATTCTAATTTATAAGTGAAATCAGAACAAATCATACGTACTTTGCATTCTCATGCTTCCCATTTCTCAAACCAAAAGCTAAGTTAAAAAAAATAATAATGGAAAAATAGCAATGGTGAGGAAGAAAAACAAAGAGAACGAGAGAACATTAAATATATTATGTTTTTTATATTTTAATATATGATGTTCAATTGTCAATTAAAGCTCAATTAATAATGTCAATATATATCACATTTTTTTTTGTATAACTACCTTTTAAAAAAATAAACATTATAACTAAAAAGGTTAGACGATTAAATAATATATATATATATATATATATATATATATTTAAATAAAATAAAAATATATAGTTCATGAGCTAAAATTAATTTCTACATTAATTAATTTATAAAATTTCTTTTAGTTTTTAAAGAAATTATACAAGAGTTTGTACAAATTAACTAACATATAAGTTAAATTTAACTTATGAAAAAATTCATTTTAATTTTTATTATTATTTTATTTTAAAAGTATTTTTAGAAAAATTTACTTAAACCAGCATATTATTAGTTTGAGTGATAATAAATTTGTTCTCCTTAAGTACTATCTCATATTTAAGTTTTGTTAGAGATGAACAAAACAATGATGGAGATAAAGAAAACTGTGACGGAGAAAAAAAAATTCACTAAAAGTAATAATTAAATTTTTGATAAAGATTAATATTAATAAATAGACCTTTAATAATTTTCAACATGAAAATCTATTTTTTGTCGGGCAGGACAAAAACCATTGTAAGACAAAGTATGCAGGATCATGGTGGTTCTGTTACGAATGTGCGGTTTCGGGTGTTCCTTGGTCGTGCTCTGGGGTTCAGGGGTACTGTGCGACAAGGCTGCTACACATAGAAAAAGTTCCAATTTTGATAAAATATAAGGGTGATGTTTCAACGAATAAAGTAATAATATTAAAAAAAAATTCTGTTTAATTTTAAGAAAAAAATAATTTTTATTATCATAGTTCATAAAATATTAGATTATTTCACACAAAAAAACATATTTTTGCTTTATATTTTTATTTTTCATATCTTATATTTTTTTAATAATAAAAGATAAAAATGGTACTCTCATATTTTCTCAAACCAATTATATCTTTTACCTTTCGAACATTTTCTCTCTTGCCTATTATTGGATTAGGGAGTTCTGACAAATTTCTATGGGCCTTAGATTGTGGAGTAGGCCGCGAGTGGGTCACACACACAATTTTCACCGTGACAGGAGGCCCCATGGGAAGTGGTTGCATTTGGCAGGAGTGGGCCAGGGCCCAATTCTGCCTATAGTTGGGACCCATTGGAGCAACCAAGCATCCTATGCTGTGTTTTAATCCCATCTTTTTTTTTAATGATCATATATGTCTAACACTCCTTTTTTAAGTAAATGAACATTTAATCTCAAAAATTATGTTTTGCTATCACTTTAGCCTTCACCTAAAAAAAATCATTTTAGTATTTAGATTAGGCAAAATTAAAAAGAAAGTTCCTAAAACTCTAATTGGTTTCATTAAATCTTTAAATTTAATTATTTAGTGTCAGTTTTGATCTAAAAACATATGTTATATGTTACCTATTACATATAACTTTGGATTAAAATGAACCAAAAATTAACCTTTTAGAATTTTTCTTCTTCATAATTTTGTTAATTTTAGAGAATAAAGGGACAATGAATCATACTTTCAAGTCTAAATTAATTATATTAAAGAAACTTAACTCAGTTGATTGAAAAAAATGTATAAATTATTATAAATTTTTTTATATTTATTTTTGATTCTTACAAATAAAAAATAATTTTAAAATAATTATTTTATTTTTTGAATTTTTGAATCACACGTATACGGAATTGTCTCAGCCTCAAGATTATTACACTTTGTACTTGATTACATTACACAAGCATTTGGCAGTTGTAGTGCTAACATGGGTGACTGAGGATAAATTGAATCAGGTAGCAAAATTGGCTTTGGCGGCTCATAATGGAATGGCCCACCAGCTTATTATTAAAATAATCCCATATCTTAGGAAACCTCACTTGTTTCTTAGCAAAATTGCAAGTGGAGGAATGACACAAACAAGGTAGAACAGTCCCAAAGACTTGACCCACAATTATGTCATCTTTATAAACAAAAACAGCCAAGGAACTACTACAGTCGGTGTTTAGTTGTGTCAGCCATTATGATGTTTTCAGAGGATTCCTTTGCTGATAAATCATAGTATTATTCTCTTTCCAATGAATAATAATATTTCACTTTGTTATTACTACATAAGTACGATTTAAATAGAGATGTTTTGGGTGAGTTATATTGATTTGCAGAATCAGAATCAGAATCTCACCTGTTTTGTATTAGGCGCCACCCTAACTTGCGTAATTAAGCAAGGAGAATTAAAAATATATACAACAGAAACTATACTATGATTTTGCATGTGATATCATGCTTTCAAGATGGGTTGGATTGGATATACTTGTTTGTGACAGTCTGAAAAAATCAAATTACATGTACCATGACATATTTTTGGTACTAAGCTAACTTTCAGATTGCAGCATTTTACGGATCGATCAATTGGATACTCTGCATTACCTTAGTTGAAAAATTATTGTACTAAGGTGGAATCTATGGGATTTTTTTTATCGGTGAAAGAGAAAAAGAGGCCCCCTATATGATTTGATTAATAGTCTTAGTCTAGCATTGCAGTTGTATTATATAGAGTTTATTAACATAGAAGAAAGAGGGACAGTGTCTTCTGAAAGGCTTTGCCGGGTATCAAGAAACTAGAGGTTATTCTCCAATGTCTGTTTTCTAGACTTCTCAACTATAGTTTGGTTTAAACCTAAATTTACAAAATATTTCAAGTCTTACTTCTCAAAAATTGAATTTCGAGACAATTTTACTTCAAATATACACGATATAACTAAACATGACTCAAAATACACTTAAACATACTTTTGGAACACTTCCACCAGAAATCTAAATATATACTTAATGTTTTTTTTATTTCTCTCTCTTTTTGGCATGCTTGTAAAAAAATAGTATAAGGTTAAAATATACTATATAATTTTGTATTGAGTTTGTCAAATTTAAAGATTAAGAATATTTGAATTTATACTAATGTTGGTTTATACTTTCATGAATTTATACAAATAAATCTTATTTGCTAAACAAAGTTTCTTATATTGAGAGTCATGGTTAGTCAATTTGAATTTATTTGTATATTTATGACAATACATCGAGACATAATGATCTACCCTTCCGTAAAGAAGGGCCACATGCCCGTAAAGTGCTTGGAAAGCAAACTTTTTTTGCCCCTTCAATGGCACATTTCATTGATTATTTTTTCAAGAAGTTAATAACAAAATAATTTTAGGTGCCTTTCGGCAGAGAAAAAAAAAGAAGAAAGAATAGCAATTGACAATTTTGGGATATACCAGATGCAAACAATAAAAGATAATTTGTTAAGCATTAGTAGTGTTTAGTCATAAGTGTGGATGGAGATAGATTGGACTTCTTTGAAGTTGAATGGTGAGAACTGACAAATGGATAGTTAATAGTTATTGAATGAAAGTGTTTTTGGCTTAAACTTCATGACTTTGGATTGTGCATGTACGTATATGCAATAATTACTTTTTGTGATTCCATTCTAGCTTTCCATCTTCAATTCACTCATGCTATATAAATAATATTTCATTTTTCATAACACCATTTAGTTTTGGATTTCTACACCTCTGTCTCCAAATAGAATGCATCAGATTAATTTGAGCTACAATTTAGTTTTTCTCTTAATTTTAGCGGGTAGAGAGAGTTAATTTCCTTCCTTCAAACATTTCTATATCCATGGTTATTGGTCTATAATTATTGATATAAAAATGTTTAAAGGAACAAAATTAATTTATAGATACAAACATGGTTTATCTTTCATACCCTTGTAGCGACAACTTATAATTCTTATAAATCATAATTATAAAAGAAATTGCAGAATAGCTTTAAACCCTCAATTCATGACATTGTCCGCTATGCATAATAATGACTGTAAGAATCTAGTGCAATTTGGGCAAGATGGAATCCATTTCATGTCCTTCTCATGCGTCTAGCAACTTGGAGAGAGTCCGTTCTTTCTTTAATTCATGGATTCTAGATTCTGAAAACTTGAATTTGGAATTGGAACTATATATCCAATAATCAATGTAAGATTCCAAGAGGCTGTTCACATCTCATGCTTTTGATATCACTATACAAAATAAAAAAATAAGATAAAAATCTTTTAGCTACTTCTGGGCCATTATAGCATATATGGCCAGATGAGTCCCTATCATTGGAGTCCACCACAACGATTGTATGCTAATTCTGTGAACAATATTTAGTGGCAACAGTTTCCTATGCAGGTGGTTCTATCATATTTGCATTAGGTGCTAGATAAATGTCTGAAGATCGTAAATCACAGTCACTCTCTTTTGAATTGTTATTTTCAGCTGGGGAAGTTGGGACAACGATCAGAGTGTCATGCATGTGCTCATCTGAATACAATTGAATCGTTTCATTCACCAATTTGATGGGAACCTTAATTTGTAGTTCAATTCTAATCAATATAGCTAAGACTTAGGGCAAAATTTATGGATTAAAATTAATTGTAAAGAGTTTAACTCAATTGATTAAACATCATACTTGAGTTATTGTAAATCATATTGTGTTTGATTTTTACATGTAAAAGATTAAAAAAAAAATAGATATAATAAAAACAATGCCAAGAAGGTTTTGAACAATATATTTTTCCAAGTCCTACTATCAACAATTCAACATATAGATATATTTAACAGATTCATTTCTCTTACAATAATTTGTTTCTTCTTCTGATAGCTACCATGATTTATAAGATACCATTACAATATTATATAAAAAAACAATTTTGTTTGTCTTATTGATAAGAAATGCAACAGATATCAATTCACCATGGGTCCATTAACAAATTCCAATTGGTTAGTGTGGCACATCAATGATAGCTGTTAATTAATTAATTATACCCTTCCTCCCCAAAATTATTTCATTTATTTAGATACTCAAGAGAGATGCTCATTTTATTAATTAATTCGTTCATCAATATGATTTCCCCCATAACAAATTCACCGGATACGATATAACAATTCACAGGGAATTTAACCATTAGAATTCTAACCAAGGGTTTTTTCAATTATTTTTGGTTTCTACATCTCTATCAACCATGCACCCTCGTCTTGCCACGCATGTATGAGTATATCTTCTCTCCCTAAAGGCGATAGCTAATTAAACTTACTGGAGAATACTAAGGGTACGAAAATATAAATTTAATGTGTTAATTATCAAATGTACTCTTAAATAATTTTCAATAAGAATTTTGTATATTTATCAATACTTAATTTATTGGGTGTTGTTGATCAGTATCTCAAAGCCACTAGTTGAATAATTAATAATATTTTTTTAAAATTACGTTGGAAATGTATTGAAAATTATGGTAATTAATAAAAAAATATTTTTAAAAAAATTATTTTTAATTCTTAATATGTGTCCTGAATGCAGTAATTAATATTTTCATACTTTAATTAGTCAAGTATCTCTTTAGCAAGACTCATGCTTATTTTAGGATCTGCTAGTTCTTATGAAACTCCAAATAGATATATCTCTATCATATTACTTTCTTCAAAAGCAATCATCATATAACTTAGCTACACTTCAGCACTCCATTATATTGCTTGATTAAGATGACACAGAAACAACCAGCAACTACAGCTAGTTGGAAATCTATCTTCTAGGCTGTCACTATTGAGGTGAGGTGAATAGTGTTAGTAAATGTTAGTCTAGTGGGTAAGAATCTTAGTATCATACTAATGTCTCATAAAGATTTATAATCTTGTTGTCGATGTGAATATATTTTGTGTATGAACAATTATAAATACTTCTTTGTGTTTTTTAAGCCTTAAAGTATGTAATAATCTTAATGAAGTCTCAGTATATTTTATGATCTAATTAATCTTAACTTCTCTTTAAAAAAAAAAGTGTGGTAACTAGGAACTTGAATCCTTTATGTCCAATTCTGAATTAAAAAATAAATAAAAAATCTTGTAGCTATTAAATATGCACAAGCAGGCGTGTGTGAGGCACATATATTTTGGTTACCCACCGACCCAGAGATGCGTCAACGACGTAGGCAGTTTCAACTTTCATGGTAGCATTACCATTTCTAAAATTTATTCACATTTATAGTTTGGTACAATATCACTTTCGATATATCATATAATTAAGATCTCGTGTGGCTGTGTCAGCTAACAGTTGCTCATCTTGTTGCTATGACAGTTAACAGAAATCTCAAAATTCGCTTATACAAGGAGTGAATAATAATATTATAAACGTGTCAAATGGGAAAATAAAAGATATTTTAGACTGATAATCGATATTCTCAGTAAATATGTTAGATAGTTTTGACTAATATATAAGAAGGACCAAAATAGGTTTTCATAAACTACGTGGCGTTTAACTAAATTGGTGCATGAATGTGCTTGATTGCTTAAAGTAGAGCTCTATGTTCGTTTTGGTTAATTAGTCATTCAAAAGATATAAATTTCAAATATCAAAATTCAAAACAAATAAAAATTACAACTTAAGCAAAACTTGAGTTGACAAGAAGTTGAAGTTTATATTGATTGACTAAGACATGCATCAGCATTTTAACTTCAATATATTATAAATAGAAACTCATTTACACTTCTCACCAATGCGTTAATGTTTCATTTCAATAAAAAAATAAGGATATATTATAATTTCTTCAAATTAATCATAATTTGTCATTTTAGTTTCATTTCTTTTTTATATACTTTTTAAATATTTGAAAATGACTATTTATAATGTCACTTTAAGATCACATAATTTGATAATGAATGAAGAATTATCGTACTGTTTATACGTTGAACTAATACAATAGCACACATTAAAAGAAAAATATTTACTTTTGTGCGTTTATAATTTTCAACGAAAATTTATTTATATTTTTTTTTCTAAAAGTAACGTTATATCAAATATTATAGAGTAAGAAAAAAAATACAATTGGAAGTCATCTCCTCAAAATAAAATTATTTCTGTGTCTTTTCATAGCATTACCAAGTTAAGTCCCACTTGTGGATGATGAAAGGCAAGAAGACTTTGTGGATATGGTGGTCGTGGGAAGTGCTTTTCTAGATCAAATGGGGTTCAGTGGTACAATTCAATCATAAAGCAAAACACTATTTCTTCTCTCTGTTTTGCCAAAATGAAGGATTTGCTTGGCATCTGGTTATAAATCAAAGGTCCCCAGGGCACATCAAATCAAGGTTTTAATTGGTTATTTATTGCGGGAGGAAGTACTAAGCTAAATAGCTTTAATTATTATGGGTATGGTCCCCCCCTAAATTAAACATTAACTAATCAATCAATCAATCATCTTAATGATGCTTGGATAGTAGGATGACTGCTGTGGTTGTGCTTATTCCAAGTTAATCTTTTTATGTAACCTACTTTAATTAGAAGTTGTTTCTCAGCGATTTATGTATCAATTAAAACGAGTAATGTCAAACTATTCTTCTTCTTCTTTTTTTTTTTTTTACATTTTTTATTGTTTTATAATGAAAATATTAAATAAAAAAATTTGATATCTTAAAAACATAAACATTCAATATATTTTATATTTATTATGAATTCAATGTACGCCCAGAAACCATATCTTTTTTCTTTTTTATTTATTTATGCTAGAAACCACATCTAATAATATTGATTTCATTTATCTCTGTTAAAACAATTGTCTTTGTAAGGTACTTTTTTTTAAAGAGTCTTTGTAAAGTACTTGAAACTCGTTATATATATACTAGTACTATCTTAAGGATAAAACTAAAGATTAAAGCACTTTTTTCTTAAAAACATTTATTGTTGTCCCCATGCATATTTTGATATCTCCTGTCTTCACTTTAATTAGTTATCTTTCTGTGGTTGCAATTAAGTTTAGGAAAATAAATTTGTTGTACGTATAGTTTGAAAAACAATTCCAGGATCGAGTACGGTATGGTCTTAATTAATTTACAATTCAATATAATTGTTCTATTTTTTTTCTTCATGCATGAATTGAAATAATTAAATATTAAAATCAAATCAATAACGCAATACATTAGTTTTTTCTAATACAGAATTTTAATCTTAATTAGTTTAGATATGATAATAACAAGAAGAACAATACTTAATCTTAAATCAAGGTTCCTTTAAAAAAAATAATCTTAAGTCAAGGCATACTTAAACTTAGTCTAGCTTATATTTGGGGTAAGCTTTAAATTAAAGCGTCTATACATTTTGTTTGTATTTGAATTTCTTTTCTTGACCGGGTTGTGTTGTTCGATAACTCTTTCATAGAATTCTTTTAGTCCTATGATTGAATAATTTTATATAAAAAATATTTACATAAATGCAGTTTAAAATTGTTTTCTTTTGATATATATCAATTAAATTCTTTAAGATATATTTTCTGAGAAAATTTAACCAAACATATCTAAAGTATCCGCATACAATACTTTAGATGGCTACATATGCTTTTTTCATCATTTGAGCTCTAAAAAATACACTAAAACCATATCTAACCGTGAGCCCTTGATTTTTTTTTTAATTTAAATAACTGTTGCAGCACAGAGTTGCACCGTTAGAGTTTAAACTTTAAAGATGTATGAGTCACTTATAAGTAATAATTGCTTCAGGAAGCTATGTATTTTTTCTCATAGAAAAAGTGGCCCCAAGTTGTAAATCAATGGAAGAAATTCAACAAATCCATATCAGTATGTTTTAAGAATAGTGAAAATGAAAACCATTACAGAATTTTCTGGTATAAAGTAACATAGACGAGTGAATTCAATAATTAGTAGAAAGAAACCATGATTTCCATTTAATCTTTATACATTCTTTGTCACTCTTTATTCCGAAACAAAATGAGAGAACAAGAGTTCAAATAAAGTATAAGTAATTTTTTAAGTGCATCACAAAATTATTCTTTTACTATATTTTTTAAAGGATATTATTTTACTAAATTATTATCTTTATAAATAAACGTGTGATTAACTTTTTTTGTATGAAAATCCGTATGAGCTTTTTTTTTTCCTTTTTCGGTTAATTATATATTTCAAAGCCTAGGATACTTATAGTTTCTAGTTTAAATTTTGAGTGTTTAAAATTAATGTACCAAAAGTAAATTAACACTAAGATTTAATTTTGATAACTGTTATACTCCAAGTTAGCATTGCAAATTATCAATTACACTTTAAAAATTATAATCAATAAAATAAATAGTAAATATATAATTTATTCACATAAAAATTATAGATGTAAGGCCAGATTTTTCTCTTGCTTAATAAAGGGTGCTATTTTTTGTTAGAAAAAAAACTCGTGAACTTAAAAATTAATATATTACTAATTATGTTTATTATAATGTATGATTAAATTAATTTGATAATACAAATTAAATTTTTGTGCCAGATATTACATAGTGATGATTTGCTATTTAGTATCTACTTCTAGAGTCCACAAAATTTTCTCAGTTTAAATTTTTGGGTCATTTGATATTAGGCATTTATATCCAGCACTTCTACTATTACATCGGACATTTCTCATTGTATTTCAAATATAAATTTACATTTTAGAATTAACTTTTCAGAATGGGAGGTGCAGAATAATAATGAGGGTGCATGATACAATAGCCTTGATACTGTTAAAAAGTGGGCTATCTATTAACACATTACGGAGTGTGGGCTCATGCTCAAAGTCCACCTTGATCCATATTATAGGGAGGTTGCTGCTTCCTGCACCTCCAAGTAGCATCTTGGACCCTTTTTGGATTTTTTTTTACCTTTTGTATTGGACATTCAAGAAGCTGGAATCTGTAATCATTCTGGAATGCAATTTTATATTCCAGATTGATCATTCTGAAAGCTAAAAAAGAGGTGTTGGAAAAAACTAGGAGGTGCAAGAAACAACAGCCTTATAGGGAACTAGGAAAGGCCTGGTTTGGATGGGTGACAAGTGTTAAAGCTTTCTACACCTCATAAAAAAATCAAGGTGCACCTCCATTACATTCCCAAAAATTCAATCCATGAAATTAATGTCTCGAATATAAAGGAGGTGCACCATGATTTTTATGGGGTGCAGGAATAAACATCCATGCTTTATGACTCATGTTTTCACTAGTGACTCGCAAGGCATCATTTTTTTCTTTCCTCTTAATATGTTATAAGTGTCAAGTATTTATAGGTTTTGTCAGGGTTAATTTTGGTTAAAGAACCACATTGATAATTTTTAGTAGGATTTCTCCTTTTAACTAGTTTTTTTTTTTTTTTTTCTATTTGCAAAGCTTGAACCCAAGATTTACTTAAAACATCTACTTCTAGTTCTACTTGTTTCAACTACATATAGGTTACAAGGCATAACTTAATAAAAAATGTTTCAGTTTTTTTAAAAAGGGAAATTTTGTAGTTTTCCAACAAATCTGAAGGTTTTGGACTTTGGGCACTGTTATTTCTTTTAATCAATATACGTAAATGAGTTTCCATTCAGTGAAGTTTTTTTTTTTAAAGGCCCATTTAATGAAGCTATATTTCTTCCATTCCTTTCATATATCCAAACTTATTTATCCCCAGCAAATAACTGTTTCAAAATCTTTAGATTTTTCAAGATATCATATATAGCACCTCTCTAAAAAAAAAGAATAAGTCAATCACTCTCAATTATTTCCAAAGAAAATATTGTATGAACCACTATGCCATTAATTCAACACGAGAAAGAAAAGAGAAAAAAGAGAAAGAAAATAACAAGGTATAATAAGTGATATAACATTATAAAAAGAGATATAGGAAACAATAGGTGTTCATAAAATATTCATAAAATGGAAATATATATTCATAGATAGACTCATTTCCAGATGCTGTATGGCTTTATACTGTGAATAGAATCGACAAAAAGGTTGAAGTACTGACCTTACTCATGTCACAGGGTTTATATAATAATTTCCACACACTTTTTTTCTTCTCTCTCAATCATGTTACTTATTTTTATCATCAATTTCTTCAATTTTCTTTTCTTATTTCTTCCTCTGCGTAGAAACGACTGAAAGGTTGAAAAGTGGAATTACAACCAGACCATTGTTCTATATTTATTTGTGTATCGACGAAAGGCAGAAAACTGTTCATACCATGTTCCTAGAATATTGTGAACTATATATATCTTGGAAGTTTTTTAGACATCAAAAGAAAGCTCCATAACACGTTGAATATTCAATGATTCAACTTCTTGTTTGATCAACTCAGCATCCTCTAGTTCCGTAGTGTCAAGTTCAGCACCCCTTGATATCAAGAACCTTTCAAGAGAAGCAGCAAGTTGCACCAACCGGTTATACTTGTCTTCAAGAACAAATTGTGCATCAACAAGCTTCATTTGCACGCGTTCTTCGCGCCAAAGTTCAGCCATTTGCATCATGTTCCTCTCTTCTTCCACTTCCTCGCAAATTCTCTTGGACTCACTTAGTATTACTGTAAGCTTAGCCTTGTCTTCTCCTATTTGCATGGCTAGTTCTTCGCACATTTCCTCCATTAGTTCTCTCTCTTTCTTCTCTTTCTCGCAGTTTGTCATAAACTGCTTCCTTAATAAGTTGGCTTCAGCTAGTTCATGCACCAATTTGGTGTTAAGTAACTCCATCCTCTCTCTACTTCTTCTTTCCCTTTCCAACTTACCCTTTAATTCACCTATTGTTGCTTTAATCTTGTGGTGTTCCTTGCTCTTCAAAAAGATTTTGTCATCTTTGAGATTCTGCAAAAAATGTTCAACGTTTTTCTGGATGGTCTTTTGCTCTGCTTTGAGTTTATTGATGGATCTTTGAGCTTGAAGGAGTTCTTCTAGCAAAGTGGAGACAACAGAGTTATGGTCACCTACTAATTTTTTGTCTTCGAGAAGCTTCCTGCTATGGATCATGATGAACTCATTGGATGCTTCATTGAGAGTAGGGCTCCATTCTGTGGCCATTTCTTTTGAACCATTGAGATGTGGCATAGAAGATTCAAGCTGAAAAACAAAAGCCACAAAGAACATAGATTGAAATGTGGAATCTGTTTTTGATAATTGATCTATTACTTAAACTTCACATTTACACATATTTAACTTTCAACAATTATGAGAAACAAATGAGTGTTGCTTCACAAGATTACATGTTTTGTTATTTTAAAATGAGACTCAAGTATAAACTTCTAGACACACAATCCTACTTATGGATAAAAGAATACCTTGCTCCATTCTAGACTTTACTTACTACATCCAAGAGTATTCTATTATTAACTAAAAACAAGTGTTCAGAAAAAGTCCACACTGCTTACTTCTTAGATAATACATTTCCAGAAATTTTTTTATAGAGATCATGAGGATTTTAAAAATCAATTTGTAGGATATTTAACACGTACAATCTCAAGTAGCTGATGCAATTTAAATAATAATGAGCAAGTAATTACTAGCTTGTACCTCAGATCGAAGTCCGTTTCTTGAACGCAAGATGGTTATTGGCCTCTTTAGCTGATCCTTGGTCTCTTGAAACTTTTCACCAGGTTTGTCATAATGGGGAAACCTGATCTTTGCATTTCCATTAGCCAGCTGAAACAGACATGCATACAAAAATATTATAGTTACAACGACAAAATTAAACTAATAATATGATATACATATCTGTGTGTGTGTGTGTGTGTGTGTGTGTGTGTGTGTGTGTGTGTGTGTGTGTGTGTGTGTGTGATATCTCTGGTGGTTCTAATGGTTATTTTGAAATGGGATTTTGGATAGAGATGAGTGTGATATCTCTGGTGGTTCTAATGGTTATTTTGAAATGGGATTTTGGATAGAGATGAGTTGTTGGACTAGCTTCAAATTTAGATCATGGTGTGAGATCACGTCTATGTTTGATGGTTTTTGTATTTTCTTCATGCTAGAAACTAGAAAAGACATAAGAGAGAATGAAATGAAAATGATAGTCCCCCGTATTGGAATTTAAAAGAAGTATTGTATGAATAGACAAAAATAAGAAAGTAAACTATTGAAAAACAAAGGAGAGTTCTTCTCCCCCGTTTCTCCCGAACTTTTTTAAAGGAAAAACGTTGTGTTCTATTTTTTTCCCCTTCCTCCTTATCTATTCTCTTAAATAAATAAATAAAAATATATTTTTTACCTATTTCTCTTTACTCAGTTTCTCTATTTATATTGAAATAAATGATGTGTTATGTGCCGTATGATTTTTCCACCAAAAATAAAAATATGCCCTATGATTTGTTTAAATTGCTGACTCTGCAGATTGGGTTGTACTGGGGGTTGGGCACTCATGGTTCTCCTTTTAATGAAGTTATTAATTATTCAGTTTTATTTTTTAAATAGGGTCTACGGATGCGTCGTCAGTCCAAATACAGAAGATAAAAATATCATTCTATCACTTTTCTAGTACTCTTTTACCAAAAGAATATTCCCCAAAGAGGTTAAAAACCTTGAGAAGAATTATATAGTACTATTATATTATTATAGTATTTTAATATTACATTCATATTTTAACATAGTTACTTGCGTGTTCGGTTTCACCATTTGTGACGTGATTTTCAAAAACTAACAGTTCTAACTTTCATTTCAACCAGTTTTTAATCATGCACTGCATTCATATTTTATATTTTATATTATGTTACATTTCTTCACATATGACTAACGTTTTAAATATCGGTCACAATTGTTGTCATATTTGTTGATATCAGGATAAATGATAAACAAGTGAGACCGATATGATTTCAATATATTGTGATCCAAATCTGTGTTGGGAAATCTTATTTAAAAGCTTGAATATGGTATGATATATACTACTGGTACATACCTGGGACATGGAGGAAGGAAAGGAGCTGTGTCCAAAAGCAGCAGCATGATGATCCCTTGAGACTTGAATATACTGCATCTGCCACAACCCAGCAGCGAGCTTCCTCGCAGAAACCTCACTTTTCTTGGAACCACCTTCCCAAGAATTCACAACTGGGGAACTGCAATTGCCATCACCACCACCAGAGTGTTTCTTGTGGGTCCCCCTCCTGCGGCCAAGGGCGATCGTCACGGCTGAGTTTTGATGTTTTCGGCTGCGAGATATTGCCTGAATGTTGTTGTTGCTTGATGCCATGAAAACAGAAAAAGAAAGAAGGCTCAATGCAGAAGAAGAAGAAGAAGAAAGGAAAGCGAAAACATGAGAGGAAACAAACAAAAGTAGGTTAGCATTTAGGAATGTTTCAGTCTGGTGAGTGATCACCTACTGATCCCTGTATCTATCTCATAGCAGTCGTTATAATGCTTTACCCAAAAATGAAGTGGATTGTCCGTACGAGAAGAAAAATAAAATAAAAAGAAAGAAAAAAAAACGGCATATGATAAAAACAGAAGAAAAAGTATAATGAAATAGTTTAACAATGGTTATGAAATCAATTTTATAATATCATCCAATTATAAAATAACGTTATAAATTTATAATTCACCATTATAAAAGTTAATAAATTTGTTATATATGATAATTTATGAAGATAAAAAAATTTATGCATTAATGATAATTTATACAGTCATCTTATTTAAACTCATCATATATAATTATTAACTTTTAAAATTATTATATAAAAATAATTTAAACGATAATTTATAAATAAATGATAATATAAAACTATTTTACATGCATGAGCATAAACATTAGATTCATTCATGATTAGATATTAGTATAAAATTATTTTATATTGTATTATTTTTTTTCATAAAAAAATGAAAGTGAAAATGAAATATCATATAAATAAGATTTATAATTAGTTGATATATAGTGAAATTTTTTTTACCTTATTAGCGTATGTCTACTGTTTTTGCATATGTTTTTCTTCGGGCTATGGAGACCTAGCCTTACTCCAATCTAAATCATTCCCTTATTTAAACTGTCATGCATATTCTCTCATTTTTTTCTCTAGCAAGTTGAATATTCTTCCGAGGTTTGTAAAATATTTTGACAACCCAGCACTGAACCGACAATTAGTTGCCTCCTACAAGATATGTAATGGTCCTGCTGTTTGGCACAAACTAAATTTTTTTTATTTACTTTAAGAATTAATTAATTTCTCTGATTTCTTGTTTTTATTATATATATATATATATATATATTATTTTTAAGCTTCATTTGTTAATTAATTAATCATTTTTCTCAAAACACTAATCAGTAAAAAAATGATTATTATTTAAGATTAAGCAATCCTGAAACATCACTCTATTCATGATATCATAGATTAAAAGACATTTTTATACTAAAAAGAATGTGATATATAATAGGTCGATTTTATAATGAAATATATATAATGTGTTGTAAAAGTCTTGTGACCTTAAAGAGTAGTGCTATTCACAATCAAATATGACAATAAATTATACTATATAAAAGAAAAAGATAAGAAAAGAGAAATAATAATAAGATAAGTAATAAAAATCATAGAGGTGAGAGAAAAAAATAAAAACTATAAAATTATTATAAAAATTTATTATATAAATAATGTTATTGAACCCTAAAATATTTGAATTGTAGAAGCCAAAACTCAAAAGTCAAAAGTCTTTTTTTAATTAGGAGTGCAATTATTAGTTAGATAAGGTTTTATGTGCCCCACCTAAATCAGTTAATAAGAAGGACGGGAATCCGGATCCTGCCCCAATCGCATTAGAAAAATCTTCCTTTTTATCATTAGAGAAGTACAACGGTCTCCCTAATCTGTCATAAAAGACCTGATATTTCCTCACGCTGTCTTCGAGCGTATATGCATTAATAAACCGCAACCTTATTAGCTTCTGTTCTCAGCAGATTACTTAAATTTGAACATGTGCATCGTGACTCTACTTTTACGTTTGTGCCAAATTCACCTCAATTTTGTAAGATAACGCAGAAACCCTTGTTATATGTTTCAGGGATGAGGTGCGTCCACGGTTCACGACGCTGATCCAAACAAGGTGGAAGTAACTTTTGCATATTTTTAAGTTTTAAAACATGAAATTATGGATAGGCTTACGTAAAAAACGCAGAAGCGACCACACTTCCTTTTACTATATTATTATATTATATACGCATGTGGCCGTAAAAGCCATATGTGCTGGTATAAAAATTGGGTTTTGTAGTTTTCCAAAAACTAAAATATAAAAATGAAGGGGGAAGAATTGATTGGTGAACTTCATTGTTTATTCATTGATTTGCTATGTATATATAGATTATAATCAGAAATGGATTGGCCAAAACCTCTTAGAATAAGTGATAAAATATAATTTGAATGATATTTTATGTGAATTTTCATGTTATTTCATGCATTTTATTGACAGAATTGATGTTTGGACATTAATTTTTACCTTACAAACGTACAATCGCTCAATCAAGTGAAAAATTTAAAAAATATACAATTTCATGAAGATCTGATGCTAATTTCACTTGATAACGAGGAAGGTCATGATCAATCATGAAGGTCCTTATCATTTTACAACATCTCAAGCTTTAGCGTCAAGATTTCGATAACGGCTGTGGTGGATATCACCATGACCGTAATGAGCTTAATTAAAGAAACTATCTTTAGGCATCTAATTGAAGTAATTATCTTTAGGGATTTAATCAGAATATTTGTCTATAGTACATCTAATTAAAGTAATTATCTTTAGAGATCATTTTAGAATATTTATTTATAATGTGCCTAATTAAAGTAATTATCTTTAAAGATCATATTAGAATATCTATTTATCATGTGTCTAATTAAAGTAATCATTTTTAGAAGTTTATAAATAAGAAGTTGGAGTCTATACTTAGGGGATTCAAAATTATATATATATATATATATATATATATATATATATATATATATATATATATATATATATTATGAACATCAAGAGCTTTTGAGAGGAGAACTGCACCGAAAACAATTGGGATCTAAATCTGTAAGAATTTTTGATCTCTTTCATTTCTAATGCAATATTGTATACTGTTTAGTTATTTTATGACCATGGTTTGTTAAACCCCTTAGAACTTGGGTTGTGATATAGTTGTACCCATGTACTTTAGTTCATCTTTTCAATAAAGTTCTTCGATGTCATTCAGTTAATTATATCTTTCTATCACTTTCACTTATATATTGGATTTAATCACTCTAATTATTAGTTAATTGCATGTTAGTGACCATATTCTCATAATTAACTAACTATGGAATGATAGGGTTCATAAAACTTTCATGACCCAACTGGTGGCACGAATCCCCTTTTTACAAACTTCTTTATTATTCATCCTTAACCCTAAATTAAATCCTAAATGATCAATGTAGGATTGATTTAGGGAGAAGAGTATTCTCAGACCTTGACCATAAGTTGATAATTAAAATAAAATGTATTAGGCAATTAATTGGTAATTGAGAGTTGTTAATTAAAATATGAATTAGGGAAAAACGGTACATGTAAAATCATAATTCGAGTTATATTTATTCATACATATTTCTTCTTTGAAATTGTTGCATGTCTTTAGTTTTATTTTTTGAACACAAATACAAACAATCTCCAACTCTAGATAAAAACTCAAAATTATTTAATTTATGTCATTTAGATTATTTGGAAACACAAATAGTCTCTAGTATATGATATTCAGACTTTCGAGTTCACTGTTGCTACTACATAAGATACACTTGTCCTTAGTGAGTACATAATTTATGCATCAATGAGAGTGATTGAAAATTTGGAAGCCCATTTATGAGAAGCTTGTTTAATACCATAAATTGATGATTTATGTAATTTTCATACACAAGCATCCCCTTATGAGAGAATGTAGGAGGTAACTTTATATATACGTCTTCATTGAGATCACCTTGGAGAAAAACTTTTTGCTACAGGTGCAAAAGCATCATAATAATCTATACCTTCAACTTAAGTAAAGCTTTTTGTGGCTAAACGAGCTTTATATCTTTCAATAGAACCATTGGCTTAATATTTGATCTTGTAGACCCATTTACAACTAATTGGAGATTTTCCTTCAGCGAGGGAGCACAAAGACCAAGTGTTGTTTGATTCAAGGGTCTGAATTTCTTTAGCCATGGCATCACACCATTCAATTGATTTCATGGCTTGAGAAAAGGATTTTGGTTCTTGATTTTCAATGATATTGGTGAGAAAGGCTTGATGAGAGAAACTTAAATTTAATAGGCAAAAGTGGTTTGCCAATGGAAAACTCATTGAGGATGAAACATGGTTACAAATGAAATCCTTGAGATTACTTGGTTGATGACAAACTTACTGAGGATGATTAAATGTAGAAGTCGTCTCTAGAGGTGGATTGTGATTGGGTGGCGCATTTGCAGTAGTCGATGGAGTATTGACTAAAGTGTCATGTAGGAATGATCACACTTGTGCCACTTGAATTATCATTCAAATCAAGTGAAATATGATTATTGACAGGATTAGTATTGTTAAAAAGTTTATCATCATTGACTCGATTGTTATTATGGTAAAAAAAATCCTAGGATTCATTGATATCATGTAAAAATGAAGTAAAGGAAAAGAAGTGATTGGTGAACTTCATTGTTTATTCATTGATTTGCTATGTATATATAGATTGATTTACAAGATTCAAAAAGCTGAAAATTAACCAATCTAAGTTTATTTGCTAATCTATCTATAAAGAAGTTACAAAATTCAAAAACTAACAATAATATTAAATACTAACAAATCTATAGCATTCAAAAACTAACAATAATCGTAAAAACTAAGTAAAATTAAAAAACTAACAAGTTTATCTATAATTCTAATATTAAAATAACAGATATTTTTATGAAAATTCGTAGTTCTTGCATAAATCAATTTAATGGCTGTTTTATCCAAATAAATAAATCAATTAGTCATTGCACAAATTCACCATCAAGGAATATGCTGAAAAAAATTGATTTCCATTGACATTATTAGGAGCAAATTAAATAATATTATTTAAAATTTATAATATATGTAACCAATAGATGAATCAAATAAGTAGAACTACTTAATATCCATCATATAGGTTTATTTTTTCTGACTAAAATGGTAGAACGAAAATCAAAGAGATTCAAACCCACATTCAAAAGAAAAATAAAAGTTTATTGGAGATCATTAACTATTTATGTCAACTCACATTTACTCCATCATATAAGTTAATTTTATTTATTTAACTCAAAACCATCATTAACTCAATAAATTATTTGGATAGTTTTAGTGGTGGAGAGATCTAAAACCTTAGTAAAAAAAATTTTTTGAAAAGCCAAATGAATATTATAACAGCCTCAATGTAACACAAGGTGTGTCCAAAGAAGGCTACAGAAAAACAAGAGTACTGTTATACATCCTTAGTAATTAACATGAAGTCTTATATTTAAATCTCATTACTGCCATTATATATACAATAATCCATCCTCAACCAATGCATCATCAACTGCTTACCACCCTCGTCTTTTTTCCTATTGATTGCAGAAATTAATGCCAATGCCACTGAGAGATAGCCACGCCGACTAGCTAGGGTGTGACAAACCAGAAAATACCTAACCTTCATATTGCACCCAACAATTAAAATTCCAACTCTCGTGCATGTTGAAAACAAATGGAATCATCCAGTAAAAATAAAGAGAACAATTACAAAAGTACAACTTGAAACTGCTCCTGTTTAATACCTGCTCTCCCTCCGCTCAATTAATTTGATCTAACTGTTCAACAGGAAAATATTAGCTCAAATGAAAAAGACCGCACATAACTAACTATATGAACCTTTGAGTATTGTACATGTGCTATAAAGTGTCAGTGTGTTTTGCCACTGCTAGATCTTGGGTCCCACTTTCTCCTAATTTTGGCTGCCTTCATCAATTTACGTTATTCATAATTCAACATAACCGATAATATACAACTAAAATTAACTTTTGAAGTCATTTAATTTCGGGTTGATAGCCGCTATGATGATATTGAATGCAGCCATGACGTATATATATATATATATATATGTTAGGATAAGAGAAGCTTGGGCTTAGTTCTCTTGTATATATGTGCTTACTCAAGTAACTGGCCCATCTTTGTAATGTCTATATAAGGCACTTTGCCTAACATGAATAAGATGAGGAAACACCCTTACACTAACAATTGGTATCAGGAGTCCGCAGAGGGTCCTGAGTGCTAACAACCGCAGTTTGTTACACGCGTGTGATTGTAACCGTTTTCTGTTATCGTCTTCCTGGTCCTTTCGTTTTCTGTTTCGTTTCTTTCTGCAAATCCATGGCGGAATCATCCTTTCTGCAACCCTCTATTCCCAAATTTGATGGTCATTATGATCATTGGTCCATGTTGATGGAAAATCTCCTTCGTTCTAAGGAGTATTGGAGCCTTATTGAAGATGGAATCGAGGTAGCTCCTGCCAATTCCACTGCCGAGCAAAGAAAAGCAGCTGATGATAGCAAACTCAAAGATCTTAAAGCCAAGAACTATCTTTTCCAAGCCATTGATCGCACAATCTTGGAGACTATCTTGAACAAAGAAACTGCTCGTGATATTTGGACTTCAATGCGCCAGAAATTTCAAGGCTCCACCAAGGTAAAACGTGCTCAACTCCAAGCTTTGAGAAGAGAATTTGAAATTCTTTCTATGAAAGATAATGAGACTGTTAATGAGTATTTTTCAAGAACTTTAGCAATTGCAAATAAGATGACCGCGCATGGTGAATCAATGGGTCAAACTAAGGTGGTAGAGAAGGTTCTTAGGTCCATGACATCAAAATTCAATTATGTTGTATGTTCAATTGAAGAGTCTAATGATGTCACTGCTCTCACCATCGATGAATTGCAAAGTAGCCTCTTAGTGCATGAACAAAGAATGCAGTATACTCTTGAGAAAGATGAAGAACAGGCCTTGAAAGTCTCTTCTGCAGGAAGGGGTGGTAATCGAGGAAGAGGGAGGAATGGTGGTAGAGGAAGGGGTAGGGGAAGACAGAGTAAAGAACTTGTTGAATGCTATAGATGTCACAAGCTTGGGCATTATCAAAATGAATGTCCAACTTGGGAAGAAGGAGCCAATTATGCTGAATTCAATGAGAAAGAAGAGGTGTTGCTTATGGCACAAGAAAGCTCGAAAGAAGAGGTGTATAATGAGTCAAATGTGGAAATGTGGTTTCTTGACTCTGGGTGCAGTAACCATATGGTTGGAAGAAAAGATTGGTTATTCAATTTTGATGATAGTTTCAGAGATTTTGTAAAATTGGGTGATAACTCCAAGATGCCTGTCATGGGAAAGGGAAATCTGAAGCTGTATATTGGTGGATTAGTTCAGGTGGTAACTGAGGTTTACTACCTTCCAGGATTGATGAACAACTTGCTCAGCATTGGTCAGCTTCAGCAAAAGAATCTCACCATTGTCTTCTCTAATGATTTGTGCAAAGTCTATCATGAGAATAGAGGCTTAATAATGTCAACTCAAATGTCTGTCAACAGAATGTACATCATACATGCATCTGTCCTAACTCCCATGTGCATGAAAGTCACAAATATGAGTCAATCTCAATTGTGGCATCATAGATATGGACACTTGAATTACAAAGGATTGCGTGTACTGGCTAAAAAGGAGATGGTCAAGGGGTTGCCTGAAATAGAAGAAACAGAAGAAATATGTGAAGATTGCATCATTGGCAAACAGCACAGAGATTCTATACCAAAAACTGCGAATTGGAGGGCAAATGAGAAGCTACAACTGGTTCATTCTGACATTTGTGGACCAATCAACCCTACATCAAATGGAGGCAGCAGGTATTTCATGACATTAACTGATGACTTTAGTAGAAAAACTTGGACTTATGTGTTAACAGAAAAAGCAAATGCTCTAGCTATTTTCAAACAATTCAAGGCTGTTGCTGAAAAAGAGACCAACTGTCAAATTAAGTGTTTAAGAACTGATAGAGGTGGTGAGTTCACCTCAACTGCATTTAATGATTTCTGCAGTGAAAATGGGATCAAGAGACAGTTGACTGCAGCATATACTCCACAGCAGAATGGAGTATCTGAGAGGAAAAACAGAACAATTATGAACATGGTTAGGAGCATGCTTGCAGGGATGAAAGTTCCTAAGAGGTTCTGGCCAGAAGCAGTGTTATGGGCTACATATGTATTAAACAGAAGTCCAACAATGTCTGTCAAAGATATCACTCCTGAAGAGGCATGGAGCAATGTGAAGCCTTCTGTTCATCATTTCAAAGTGTTTGGATGTTTAGCTTATGCTCATGTTACTGATACTCAAAGAAAGAAATTAGATCCCAAGAGTATCAAGTGTGTGAACTTGGGAATCAGTGAGGAGTCAAAGGCCTACAAGCTCTATGATCCTGTTGCTAAGAAGATCATAGTGAGCAGGGATGTAATATTTGATGAAACAAAGGGTTGGGAATGGGATGGCAAATCTCAAAAATTGCAAAGTATTGATGTAGAAGAGAGTGTAGATCCATCTGTAGCAGAAGATGTAAATGCACATGGTGACTCAAGTGATAATGAATCTCCACTGCAGCATGCTAGTGAAACTAAAAGTGAAGAGCATGATGCTGAACCAGTAGTTACTCCTAGAAGCAGAAGACCACCAGCTTGGGTCAGAGATTTTGTGACAGACATTGAAAATGTAGAAGATGCAGAATTGCATAACCTTGCTGTGTTTAGCAGTAATCATGATCCAACCACCTATGAAGAAGCTGCTAAGTTTGAAATGTGGAGAAAAGCTATGGATCAAGAGATTGAATCCATAGAAAGAAATGATACCTGGGAATTGACTGATCTACCAAAGGGAAGCAAGAAAATAGGGGTGAAATGGATCTATAAAACCAAATACAATGAAGATGGTAAGGTAGAGAAGTATAAAGCCAGATTAGTTGCAAAGGGGTATAGTCAACAGCATGGAATTGATTATAAAGAGGTTTTTGCACCAGTTGCTAGATGGGATACAATCAGAACTATACTTGCTTTGGCTGCAAGCAATGGCTGGAATGTGTATCAACTTGATGTGAAAAGTGCTTTTCTACATGGTGAGCTAGTGGAAAATGTGTATGTAGAACAACCTCTTGGCTATCAAAAGCAAGGAAAGAACAGTGTGTATAAGCTGAAGAAGGCTTTGTATGGTTTGAAACAAGCCCCTAGAGCTTGGTATAGCAAGATTGAGTCATATTTTGTGCAGGAAGGATTCACAAAATGCCCCTATGAACACACACTGTTTGTTAAGCAAGACAATAAAGGGAAGGTTCTGATTATAAGTCTGTATGTGGATGACTTAATATACACTGGGAATGATGAGGGAATGTTCTGTGAATTCAGAAAATCTATGAGGAGCAACTTTGCAATGACTGATCTGGGAAGGATGAGATATTTCTTGGGAGTAGAAGTCAAGCAAGTGGATGATGGCATTCTAATCTATCAACACAAATATGCTCAAGACATATTGGCAAGATTTGGCATGGAGAATTGTAATGCAGTGTGCAATCCTATGGTACCAGGCAACAAGTTAACCAAAGATGAAGGAGGAAAATCAGTAGATGCTACTGAATACAGACAAATGATTGGAAGCCTCATGTATCTTTTGGCCACAAGACCTGATCTTACTTTTTCTGTTTGTCTCATTGCAAGATACATGGATAGACCCACTGAACTTCACTTAGCTGCAGCAAAAAGAGTTTTGAGGTATTTGAAGGGCACTATGGAGTTTGGAGTGTGGTACAAGAAACAAAATGGAAGAGTAAATTTGCAAGGGTGGACTGACTCGGATTATGCAGGTGATTTAGATGACAGAAAATCCACTTCTGGATATGTTTTCACCTTTGGATCTGGACCAATCTCTTGGTCATCTAAGAAGCAGGCCATTGTGACCTTATCCACCACTGAGGCAGAATTTGTAGCAGCAGCATCGTGTGCTTGTCAAGCTGTTTGGCTCAAAAGAATCCTTGATCAACTTGGCAAAACTCAAGACAGTGGAGTTGTGATCTGGTGTGATAATAGTTCTTCAGTCAAGTTGTCTAAAAACCCAGTCATGCATGGGAGATGCAAGCATATCGATGTAAGGTTTCACTTCCTAAGAGATCTTACAAAAGAAGGAGTTGTAGAACTGAAGCATTGCAGCACTCAAGAGCAACTGGCTGACATAATGACCAAAGCCTTGAAACTTGACAGTTTTTGCAAACTAAGGGAGGAGTTGAGCATGTGTGATGTTAAAGATGTATAGCTTGTTTTTTTGTTGTTTTGATTGTTTGTTACACTGAATTCCTTTGTATGATTGTAAAATTCAGTGTAAGGGAGGATTTGTTAGGATAAGAGAAGCTTGGGCTTAGTTCTCTTGTATATATGTGCTTACTCAAGTAACTGGCCCATCTTTGTAATGTCTATATAAGGCACTTTGCCTAACATGAATAAGATGAGGAAACACCCTTACACTAACAATATATATATATTCGCGTACTAACAAAAGAAGAACGCGCGATTCTCACCTTTATATTGTATGTCTACAGTGGTCTATTGGTTTGGTACTTTGGTTATTGTACTACCATTATTGGTCTCAGATTAGAAACCGATTCCATGTTTCTAACACCACCTATATGAATTACAAAAGGAAATCGAAATTATTAATCATCTAATGTACAATCTAATTACAGTTAGCCAGAGTAGAAATATATCAATGTCATCGTGTGTGACAAAACCTGAATACCTAGAAAAATGAATGGAGTTATACACTATAAATACAGAGAACAAAAAAGAAAGGCACCTATAGCTAGACAATATCTCGAATACTTAATCCTGTTCTAAACCGGGCCTACTAGGTGTTAATTTAATTTAACAGTTTGTATAGTAGCCCCACCGATGATCAAATATCTAACGCACTTTTAATTTCCCCCTTGATCTCCTTGAGCTTAACATACAAGTATTCAACATAATCTGGTATATATGGACTTGCCATAGGTGGAAAATATGACAATTATTTCATGAAACATAAAAGATCCCCTCATAATAAGGTTATAGTTATTGATTAGATATGGTCCCGTACGTAACTTGCGCAAGTTTCGTCAATTTTCCAACTGCAGCCATTACTCGCAATTATAGGTCTTCCCACCAAGCCTCCCATGCTGATCAGACAAAGAAATTAATTTGTATATATGTCGAATAAAACCAAGCAAAACGAAAAATAAATCATGTACTGTATCCTAGGTTAGAATAAAATGACTCACCACCAACCATGGTTGTGTTTCGCAAAAGTATGCTCTTGATTGTTTAAGAGGAGAAAGTACAATTATTGTTAACAGCAAGGTTTCTTTAGGTATCAATATTACCATCAAACATTATTAATTTCTAGAAGTAAAACTGCATGTATCCCTACGTGTCTTCTTTATAGTAACAACTAAGACAGAGAATAATAAAACAAAAAATGGATGCGATAAAAAGATGAAAGAAATATACGCCAATAAATCTTTTCAGAGGCGTTTAATCCAAGGTGGAGATTTGTGGAAGAATGTCTTGAACCTCTGCACTTAAAGTTATGAAAATGGTTCTTATTAGTATAATTAGGATGGATCTAATCAAAACAGGAACTTAAAACAGTCAATTGTGACTAATATAATCATCGTTACCTGGAGACTCTAAATATATTGGGTCTTTGATACACAAAGAGAGATAAAAAATAGATAGACACAATCTAAGAGTGTTAGGTACAAATTAAGGTACAATAAGAGAGGTGTGTGAAAAATTAGAAATTCAGAGTGTGAGAATGTTCATATGTTCTTCTGTATTCACACTCATATAGTGAAATTTGTCACTCCCGTGGACATATGCCCAATCTTGGGTGAATCATACGTAAGTTTGTGGTGTCTTGTTTTCTTTCTCATTGTCTTTTGTTATTCTCAGCTCGTTTTATTTGTTCTAATGTTTTGCATCGTTTCTTATTACGTAGCCTAAAAATATTGACCGTTGGTTTTCTCCAGAATTATCACCTCTTAAGTGATCTAAATTGATGAGCACTCTCAAATGCTTGGTTTTGAAATGCAACTTCCTTACAGTTTCGCAACCCAGAAATGTAATAGTACTATCGTTACGTACCTACTTATCTTGACCAATTCGAGTAAGAATTTGAAAATTTTCTTCAAGCATTTAAGAAGTTTTATTTCTCAACTTTATCTTTTGTCGTTTCTAGTTTTAGAATGTCTAACTCATCTTATTTTGTTTGGGTTAATTAAGTAGATTTCTCTGCAATCTATGTAACCTTCATTTGTGAATCTTAATAAAATTTTGTTTTTATCTGTGTTTGTGCTCTTTAAGATTTACCCATCTTTAAAAATTTTAGATCTATTTTAATTTGTAAATGAGAATTTATTTCATAAATGTGTTTTGTGACACAAATTAAACCTAGCAATATTGTTGAGTACCAGAACAAACAACACAAATTACAAAATGTCAAGCCACCTGGGCCGATCAAACATAGCCCATTCCAGTTAGATATTTCAATTCAATGTTTATCTATATTTAATCTCATCCAATGAATTGCAGTTATTAATTAGGGTAAAGGTTTGATTGCATATAAATAGGATTTAAATAAATTAGAATAACCCGATGGAAAAACTAAGAAATTAAGTTGAATTAATTACAAACCTAAATTAGAAATTCTTTGTGAAAGAAAATGAAGTTTAATCTCAATGTTTTCCCTCATTTGAATTAAATCTATTTACTTGCATTCTTTCATTTTAAATTAGAAAACTTAGAAACTATTTTTTTAATCATTTTCTTATAATTTAAATTCTTATTTTCTTTAATTCAATATTAATTATAAATCATTCTCCTGATTCCTAGCTAGTAGAAATGCATTTGTAAAATTTGTAATTACCTTTGTGTCCCTGAAAATGATACTCAATGTCTTACTATTTCAATTCTGATACACTTGCCAATTAAAGTCTCATTACCAAGTAAACCTTGTGCCGCATACCCTGTGTCTGGTCATATAATTGTCTAGTTTTGGTTTAATATATAAAAACACTAGAGTTTGAACCAGTTAAAATCTCTAACTTAAGTTTATCTAACACAACTATTTGGCTATTTGTGCCAAATTTAGCTCCGATCAAAGAATGTGTCAACTCTATCAGCTGGTGACCTAACTGTGTAGACGTAGGCAAAGGGAAAATGAGTCAAAATGACACAGCAGATGATTTCAGGTGATATATATATATATATATATATATATATATATATAGGTTAAGATAAGAATCTGTCAAATTAAAAAGGTCATCAAGATAAGAAATATTAAAGGATGCGATGGTTTGGATATCTGTGGGCAATTGACTGAGTGGGCGATGCTTATCCAATTCAAGAGCAGGTTTTCCAGGAAATTACCATATTATAATCAAGTGAGTCGAAAAAGGTAAATTATTATGCTTAGCTTTCAAACTAATATCTGTGGTTAGTCGCCGTAATACTAGTTAACTGTTATTATCAAAATTTGAGTTTTACAGTCTCTAATTTTGGAGGATTTTTAGTTATCAAATCACAAATTAGAGAAATTAATTAAACACACAGTTATATACGTGATGATAATTTCTTTTTTAGCAAGCAAAATTATTATCAGGCACAAGCCATGCCAAAAATATCAGATTACAGCATGACAGAAAATAGAGGAGAAAGATTTACATGACAAACATCTCCATTAGCAGTAAAACATCAACCTCCTTCTCCCTTCATCCCGCAACATTTATAACAGAACAAAATTAACAAATTAATACTTATGGATCTTTCTAATATTTTTAACAAAACTAATAAACTAAGATTTTCCAATAAAAAAAAACATCAACCTCCTTTTTAAAAGCAAAGCTATAAAAAGTAAAAACAGAAGAAAACTTTAACATGCACTAGGCACTAGGTAAAAATAAACTAAGTCAGACCGATAACTCTGAATCTAACCTAGATCCTTATTACTAAGGATAAGTCTAACCTATTAATCTACACATAATTTTTTTTAAGTCTTAACTTGATGTTTAAAAGTCTAAACTAACTTGAAAAACTATTTACATAATCTGTTTAAAAGTTTATATATAAAAAAACTATAAACAAACTAGTCAATAGGCCCCTATAAGCCTAATTAGACCAACAAACCTAAAAAAATCAATGGATCTTATTCATTACATATATTATTTTTATTTTAAAACTTATTATTAATATTATATATATATATATATATATATATATATATATATATTAAATATAATATTATATAAACAAGCCAACTTATTAGGCTTAATAAAAAACTAAATCTTACCATTTTTAATTTTTTTATTTAAAAAAAACTAAGCCTAACGTTTTCAATAAATACATCAAACTTTAACGAGTTAAACTGCATATGATTACCTGATTTATTTTCATCCCTAGTCACCATCGAATAACAATTCCACTACACAACATGCATGTTACTCCGTTGCAACGGTAGTCATCCTAAGACACAATCCTGCATAGTGTTAATATCTTAAGGTTCCTACACAAAATAAATCAGGTAATCATATGCAGTTTATCCTTATTACTAAGGATAAGTCTAACCTATTAATCTACACATAAAATGAAAATTAGAAAGTGAACTGAGAATTTTTTTTAATTAAAGTAAAATTTAAAGTGAGTCTCATATTATTTTATTGTTTATTTCTCTCATTTTTTTATTATCTTTTTCTTCAAAAGATCACGACTTTTATGTGAAAAAAGGACTGAATAAAAAAATCTTACTTAAAGGCAATCAACAAAAAAAAAAACTAAAAAAGAGGTGATTAGCGGTGAGAGATTTACATATAATATACGGGACGTCAAATATATCATGTTATATTTTCATAAATTATATGTTTAATAATATTATAATTATGAATTTTATTTTTAGGTATTTTTTAAATTTTAAACATGTATGTTAAAAATATTTTATTACAATTTAATATTCTTATAAATATTTTTAAAATCCAAAAATTTAAATAAATAGAATTTACCATTTTTAGAAAATATTTTTTCTTATTCCTACAAGAATATCACTTTTTAATCCCTCAAATGAAAATAAAAGTATAAAAAAATATAGTAAAAAAAGAAATTTATAACTTGTTCAAAATTGAATAGTATCTGAAATTTTTGTTGTATTTAAAAAATCAATCTATACATCCCAAATATCACATGACGAATGTTAAGTCGTTAGTAAATGTATCAATTTGTTAAAGTAGTAAAAACTCAGAAGTCTAAATGTCAATTTTCAAATGAAACTTTGTTTTATACTTTCGCTGGATATATAATTTCAAATTTGTAAGAGAAAAATATAAGATGAGGTAAAATATGAGTAAAAAGAACACTAACTAAATAATAAATATTAGTAGACAAAGAAAATAATAGAAATGAGATGTGAATGTTAGGATCTAACATGTCTTGTTTTCCTAAAATGTATTATTTTAGATTTTTCTCTATTAATTAGGTGAATTTTTACTACCCACATTAGAATACTTGTCTCTAATGTCTCACAATAATAAGCTTATTTTACCTATCTATCTCCCAAATATTTTTGCAAAAGATTCAATAAATAAAATACATGAAGTTCCAATTCTATATGTTTGC
The DNA here is from genome assembly GCF_000004515.6 of Glycine max. Classification (NCBI taxonomy): domain Eukaryota; kingdom Viridiplantae; phylum Streptophyta; class Magnoliopsida; order Fabales; family Fabaceae; genus Glycine; species Glycine max. Next base: position 31,345,712 of record NC_038249.2, read on the forward strand.
TTTGATGCATGGGTATAATGCAATTATTCTATGTCTAGCCATGATTTTATTAAAATACTCATTTCTTTTAGTTCTATTAGAAATTATCCTCTGTCGAACAACTAATTCCTACAACTGTCGAGCACCTAACCCCCAAAGATGATGTAAGGATAAATGATACATGAAATTAAAAATAAGAAATGATAATAGGAAAGAAAACACTTGTTTGCATTGATAAATATGGAGTATATAATATATCTTTTATCTTTTTAGGTCTGTCAAACCCTAAGGGTTTAATCTCTCATAGTCATACAAGATTTTACACTTGAAAAGGGGTTTAGAAACGGATGGAAGAGAAGGGATGAAAAAAAAGAAATAGAAAATGATAAGAGAGAAAAAAGAATTCTCTAAGGGAGAGTTCTTAGACTTTAGATATGTATTAGAGTGTACTCTGAGACTCGGTGTATCTTCTTTCCTTGACTTGATTCATTTTTTATAGTTGTTAGAATGAAGTTGAGTCTGATGCAAAAAATCTTCCTTATTCATATTTTTGATATCTTTTTAAATTTTATCTCTCATTTTCATATTTGCAAGTCATAAATAAAAAAAATATTTTTAGAGATATTTCTATTATATTTTTATTTTAAAAAACAACTCATAATTTAGTTGTTATCAACCAACATAAATACATTGTGGAAGGGAAAGTATATGCCACAAATTGGTTAGGGATAAATTAGTTATTCTTAATAAAGAATCCTTAATTTCTCTTAGAAATTTTCCTTCTGTTCACTGGCGGTGTACAGAAAAGCATGACATATTGCCATGGGGATCGGAATAAAAATCTGAGTCGGTGCCCACTCTCGCAATCTCAAGGCAATCGGTAGGTCCTATATAATTTTACTAAGATATTATTTATACAACAAATTCTGTATATATAAGAAAGAAAATCGGTAGATCATATTTTTCTTAAGAGGAAATTGGTAGATCATATAATCTATGAAGTGATGATTTATAGAATAACTCATACAACAAATTTTACAACAAAAAAAGAAAAACATATGAAATATAATAAATGATGAATAGTAAAGATAACTATGAAAAATGTTGTAGTAAAAAATATTGTATAAATGACCTAACTCTTTCTCATAAATCATAGATAATATTTTTTTATTCATAAAAATAAAAAATAAATATTAAAAAATTTAAAATAATTCATATATTTTATTTAACCAATTAAATCAAATTTTCTTAGGAGTAAATAATAATTGATGTGATTATTTTATTTTCCTTTTTTTTCTTTTTAAAAAAATACTGATAACTAGATAAATAATATTTCTGCTTTCTAAGCAACTTCAAATATAGTAATGGTACTGTTCAATACGTTTAGACAGATTGCATGCGTTCAACTACCAAGTACCAATCGACAATCATGCATATGCTCTACAGCCATAGCTACACTAGCCAGCTTAGAGAACCATATTTGTGGCGGTTCTTCCTTTTACTTTCTTATGAACAAAGCATACGCATAATTATCGCTCTTTAATTTCTTTGCCATGTGCAAGCATTACCAAAGTTATTTGAGTCCCAATATTATATTCTTATGGGCTTTTTAGATTACGGATTCATGGCTGCTTTTTCTCTTGTTTTAATCCGAACATTCCTATGAGATTACGAAAGAAACATACCTGATCAATGAAAACAAGATATACTTAATTGAACTATCTTCTTCGGTGTTTCGAAAATTCCACAAATGATTTCACCCTATATCCACTAACAAAGACTGCGTTGTAATGCTCATCATTTTTCTTTTCCTCCATTTTGAAATATTAGGTGTAGCAAAGAAATGAATGCTATTTTTTTAGCATTTGCATATATATACAAATAAAATGATGATAATTAATTTTCAATTATTATTTCTTGGTACTTTTACTAAATAAAAAATATTAATAAAGTAAAAAACAATGAAATGTAGTTCTATTTATTAAAAAATAGAAATACTTCATAACTTTCAATTTTTATACGAAAATCTAGAATCATTGATATTTTGAATCGAGGGTTATCTATAGTTGAATTGGCTAATCTATTTTGAATCGTCATTAAAAGATTGATTGCGTATAACAAACATGTTTTAACAGATTTTCTAATGCCGATTGAAATCTATGAAAATTATTATTTATTCAACCTCTCTAATAATTTTGCAGTTTCCAGAAATTTAATTAACAATAAGAGAAACTACGGAGCACCGCTAAAAAATGGTATAATTTGAAAGCACAAGATTCTTTACCACGTTAGTAGGTTAGTCATGGAGGGTATAAAAGCTTACGCAAGAGATTAAATTAACCAAACCCACACGTGATATGCTAAAATTAAATGGAAGAAGGAGCAAGCCAATTATCCCTAAGTCTTAGATTCCAATGGCATATGCGCGTTCACACGCACTTAGCGATCCCAAAGATGCTCCCTCGTCCCCCATTTCACACACGTCCTTCACCACGTATCAATCGACCCAATCAAGTAACCTAAGTTCATCTAGGTCCTACACGGCATATATATATTATCATCATAATGTTAACACGAACTATATTTGCCGTTAAAAATAATAGTTAATCTTTATTATAGATAGTAAACGTTCATAAAATAAATATTTATTTTATATTAAAAAACATAAATAATTATTACTATTCAATACAACCAAAATTATATAATGAAATTAATTTGGTCAACAAAGCTTACCCTTTCAGTTGCCATATGCACATAAAATGATTAAAATGACCAGATCTATCTGCCACATGTACCTAAGAATTAATCGGCCAATTGTAAAATATTCAGAACCAAAAGTCAATTTGCCTATTACCCACCACCTCTCTTACATCACCCTTATAAATATCCAAACCCTCCAGCTCACAAATCTCTCTCATCATTCCATTTTTACACACTTCATCCTAAAGAAATTAAGCTACAAAGCTAGCTAGCTAGATATACATGGGAAACTGTTGTGCCAGTGCCACGGAATCATCATCTATGGATTGGGGTGGTGATGATTGGGGTTCTTTTTCATCATCCAAGAGAAGGAGGAGTTCAAGGAAGAATAAGGTGTTTGATGAAGTTCATGGGGAGAGTTTAGGGAACGTGGAGAAGGAGAAGCTCTTGGGTGCTTTGAGAGCTTCTTCTGATGCCAATGGGAAAGTGAAGATAAAGATCTCAAAGAAGGAGCTAGAAAAGTTGTTGGGAGGGAAAGAGAATAATAGTAATAAGCAAGGTGATCATGGACACGCTTCTGCGGAACAAGTTTTGGCTCGGTTGATACACGCTAGAGATCATGCGAGTAACGAATACCATGATGTTCATCATAGGTCATGGAGGCCCGTGCTTCAGAGTATACCTGAGGTTAATTAAATGGGATCAAAGGTGGTGGTGGATTGTGTATAGTGTAGAGGCTGAGAAAGGTTTAGCTAGGTTTGTACTTTTGTACAAAATCGAACTATGTTAATTATTTAGCCAGGATTTTTTTATTTGTTTTTCCATGTTTTCAGCTTGTGTTTTTCTTGTAAGGTTGGGAATGTGTGATTTGTATATTCGTGATTCCGCGAGCTCAAAACATAAGTTTCTTGTGTAAAACTGGATATAGAAAATCGAAATTACTGTTTTATATATATTACATGTTTATGTACCAATTAGTACCAAGTATGTATCTATGATTTCAATTCAATTCGGCTAATTTTAGTGACTCCAAATCACAGTACTCTAGAGGAATTATGAAGAGACCAAATCAAAGAAGTTTCGTGTACTGTATCGTTATTCATCTAACCATGACGCGACAAACCTGTCCAGAAGATATATATTATCTGATTGTCTTTTTCCTTGCTTAATACGTGGTCTAGTTATTTATTCATTTCTAGGTTCCAATTGTCCTATTGCTTTTGAACCTTTCTCTTTTAAAAATAAAATAAAATAAAATATTTTTCCATACAACTATACGGTGATAAATTTCAGGATTGTTCATGTAAAATTTACATGGCACTCCTAAATAACGTGCTGAAAACGAAAAAGAAATAAATTTGAGCATACTGTAAAAAAGAAAATTCTAATTACTAGTTGAATATATATATATATATATATATATATGGACTTCTATGTTACACTAGCTGACTAATCATTGAACTGAAATATGATTGACTACAAGACGAATAAACTTGCAGTCTTGGGTTAGGGGTTGAATTAAGACAAATCAAACACAAATTACTAATGCTTGAAATTAATATTAGTTTCAATTGCCAAAAGAATGAAAGATCAAAATATACTTTTTATTCATTATGCATAAAATTCGTTTTTCAATTTAGACTTTATATGAAAACTTTCAATTTAATCTTCACACACACACACAGATATATATATATATATATATATATATATATATATATATATATATATATATATATATGTATGTAAAATTGATTATAATATTTCTAATACGTACACATAATGCTAACTTTTATTTTATTTTATTAGTATTTAATATTCGTTTTAATAAATGACATATTATTACAATAACACTCGATAAAAAAAATACCTTAGAAAAAGTCGATAAAAGCTTAAATAAAATTAATTATATGTATAAGATAGGAACTAAATTATTTTTTTATTAAAAAAGAATTTCGCAAAGGAGAGTTAAAATTATATTCTATGCAAGCTAAAACATCCAACTTGGCCCAAATCTTGTTGACTTTGAGCTCGCTTTTAGTTTTTTTAGTTTGAAATATTAATTAATTGCTTAAAATAAAGGAATTAATAAGTCGTCAATTTGAGAATTGCAGTAGCGCTCTATGAGTCTCACAAGTCACAAGGCATGTTGAGGGCGAATTGGAGAGGCTTGGCAGTTGGGCCAAACAATTGCGGGCTGCGATGGAACAAGCTTGGAAATTGCTTGGGGCACCCAGCAAATTTTGAAAATGTTGAAAATACCTTTCTGATATTTTCGGTTATAAATAGCAGGTTCAATTTTTTATTTCTGCAGCGCTATTTTTTTTTTCACAAAATTTTCATCACTTAGTATAAGTTGATTTCATTAAGGGCGGTTTGGAAGCGTATTTGGTCTCCAGTGATGTACATGCGTTTGTGAGCAGTATACGGTGAATTTTGGTCAGTTTTCATCATCGAAAAAGGAGAGGAGTGCAAAAGTTTCTTTTACGTACGTACAGATCAGCAATCTGTATGGTTCATATGGATTGCTGATCCGTATAAACCATACGGATTGCCAATCCATATGAATTTGTATAGTCATACAAATTGGCAATCCGTATGGCCATACAGATTGCCAATCGGTAGGTACGTAAATTTTTTGTGATATGGGAAATTTTTTTGTGGATACGGATTTGAAAATATTTATTTTGTAATAAAAAAAACCATAAATAACAAAAATTTAGCAATGATAAAACAAATAAATTCAAAAAATATTTTAGTGATTAATTTTATTCAGTTATTGCTTAAATTAGATTGCTTAAATTTAGTGATTAATTTTAATTTAGTAATTGCTTAAATTTAGCAATGATAAAACAATTTAATTCAAAACATATATATAAATTTTTCTAAATTAGATTGCTTAAATTTTAATTTAGTGATTAATTAAAAATAATTTATTTCAAAAACATGACCATATTAATTAAAAAACAATGGGATAATATTAGACATGACAAAACAACTATTATATAAATAAATTAGATTGCAACAAATTTATGATCAGCACATGATAAAACAATTATTATATAAATAAGTTATTCATAAGTCATAATAATGTTCATAATAATTAAATTGCTCAATGTTCCAAGTCATAAAATGTTCATAAACATGGCCAAAAAAGCGCACGATTAACAGTGGGATCAATGAATTCAAAAACTATTTTCATGTCAGTTGTCAAGGACAAGGTTTCATAGAAATATTTTCATCCAACTCTAATTTTAAGTGTTTTCCTCTAATGATTGAACACAAGTTGGCATTCTGCAACGTCCTCCAAATGCAAATGAGTTCAGCCTTTATCTTTAAGAAAATAATTCATGCTTCTTGGAACGTCCTGATATTAAGAATAGTGTTATGTCAGTAATATATGTTATGAAATTTAAAACTTGAAAGATAAAGAAATGTTGACAACTAAATTAGAAGGTTGCTTACGAGACTGTTGCAGCCAACTTTCCGCTGAGTGAGATAAACCTTAAAAGTGACAAAATTTGACACTTGATGGTATAATGAGTGTCATCTTGGGAATGATTTGGGCAGACAATTGATCTTGAATATGGTAAGAAAAAATGCACTCTTACCATAATGAGTTAAGGACACTAGATGATCTCCGGTCAGCTGATAAAAATCTCTTAGTGTTGTCCACCCTACTACAATGGTTGATTGGTCCAAATTTTTGTTGTAAACAATGTTATGATAATTCCCATCCTTGTCAACCAAATGTCATACGTCGTCAAGTACATCCTTCCACCTGACAGCAAATAACTTACTAACTTCATTGTAAATCTACATTTGATATGACAAAATAAGGTTGGTTAGTTACACAAAATAACAGAATAATTATATGTTAACTAGATCAAAATGAACATGACCTAGTCCTTAGCGTGAACAGTGTTTAAAATAGTATCTGGTGGAACTACGACATTCAACATCATCTTCGCCATTTCGCACCATTCTCCATGCTCTTCAATTGTTAATTCTGACATAATTAACATTCAAGCATAATATAACAAAATTGACATTCAAACAATTAACAGAATTATTAATCTATTAACAAAAGGTTGATATTCTTACGAGGCACAGTCGCAAAAAGCATCTCCAATTCCTCATTGATGTTGGTTAACCATGATGAAGATGGACCAGAGTGTGACATTCTGAAATATATTTGACAAAAATCACTCTAAAAAAGACTAACAAAATCTACATTTTTTTAAAAATAGGTTTTCAATCTTTATTTTCATAACAATCAATTTTCAAACTATTCTGAAAAATATTATTTTTGTTCTAAGGAAACAAATGGTTAAATTAAATTTTTAAAATTATCATCTAAGAGAGCATCAGTTTGTGCAGATCCAATATTCAAACTTTCCAGACTAACTAACATTTGTAACTATTTTTTTTTTTATTTTCAATCATTCTAAAAAAAACTAACCATATCTAATTTTTAAAAAAATAAGTTTTGAATCTTTATTTTCACTTACTAACATTTTTAAATATCTAACATTTTCACTAATTAACATTTTTAAGTATTCAGTTTGTAAATATATTATTATCTTTCTTAAAAACTAACTAACATTTTTAAATATGTTAAAATAATATTTTAGTATTTTTGTTGTACTAACATTTTCATGTTTCTAATCTAATGTTTGTTTTAAAAATCTAATCTAATCTAAAATGTAATCTAATCCTACTACTAACTAACATAAACATTTCTTAGATAAGTTGAATAATAAATAAATCATTCATAAATTCAATAATAAACAAATTAATGATACATAAATCAATAATCAACAAGTTAATCACAAACTATTAAAATCAATACTAAACAACTTATAAAATAATTAACATATAAATATTTTTCCTACTTTTTTTCTAATAAAAATCAATTTTTTTATAAAAAAAAACTCATACGGATTGTCAATCTGTACAAGTCATATGGATCGCCAATCCATATAGGCTTTTCACAGACTGAAAAATCAATTTTTTTTTAAAAAATCCCATATGGATTGATAATTCGTATGAGTCATATGGATTGTTGATCCGTATGGATTTTTTCATAGACCAAAGGCACATGCAAAGGAAGATAAGCACAATGAGGAAGAAGATTAACACAATAAAAAAGGATAACCGCAGTAAACACCAACAAAAACACAATAAAGAAACAGAACAAGTAGCAACAACCAACAATAATGGCATCATCAAAGTAATAACAATCACCAACAAACATCAAAAGAAGGATAACTTACCTCGAAGGAGAAACCAAGTAGAAGAAGAGGAAGCAGCAACGCACACGAACAATAGCAACTTCACGTCACCGTAGCACGAACCACAAGTCCTATGGAGTAGGAAGAAGAAGCACCAAGCCGAAGACGGAACAAGAAGCAGGAAGCCAAAGAGGAAGGGAGGAAGAAGAAGCATTTGTTGGGGAGGGGAATAGTGACACATACGGACGGGTCACTATTTGATTATATACCAAAGAGTGAAGAACATTTTAGCCCTTTCACCCGAGTTGTTGGGTGCCCCAACAAAAACGATGGGTACCCCAAGCAACTCACAACAAGCTTAATGAATTGTTGTGGGCTTTCTCTTAGTATGAATGGAAACAACTTGAGTTTTTCTTTGGGTACCATGTAAATTGCTGGTACACCCAGCATAACATGTGAAATTTTGGTTTTGCCCTTTCGTAAAAGCACGACACTCTAACCAACTAAGCTAATAGACCAATTATATTATAAAATAGTTAATATCGTTATATATAACACTAAAATTTCTAATGTATATTTAATGCACATGTAAATTTACAAAATGAATTTTGTGACGATTAATTTTTATCTAATAATTAATTTGTTTACATATATAAATTGTAAATAAAAATCATAGGTCTAATAAAAATCTACATATGTAAAAAATAAATTATTAACATACATTATTAATGTATTTTTTTACCTTATTACAATTAATTTTGATCTAATAATGTATTTTTTTACATATATAAATTTTAAATAAAAATCATAGGTTTCATAAAAATTTATATATGTAAAAAAACTAATTATTAGATAAAATTAATTGTTAAAAAATTTATTATGCAAATTTACATGTGCATTAAATATACATTAGAAATTTTAGTGTTATATATAGTGATATTAATTATTTTATAACATAATAGCTCAGTTGGTTAGAGTATCGTGCAAATCCGTATGAGACTTACGGATTACCAATCCGTATCAATTTTATGGAAGGGTAAAACTAGAATTTCCAATGTTATGGTGAGTGTACCAGCAATTTACATGATGCTCAAAGAAAAACCCAAACAACTTTGGAGGTTTCTATTGACTCCTATAGCTATTGGCCCCTATAAAAGTGTCATTCATGCAGAATCATAATTCTATTTTAGCATGCATATAATGAAATCATGTTTCCTCTATTTATGTTTTTTTACCCCCAAATAATACTATGAAAACATGATAATGTTGTATTATAACAAACACAAGCATGTTTTAGTTGTGTGATTGATCAACACAAACAACAAAAATATAATTCTACTTGTGAGAGTGAGAAGAAGATTTGGGGGCATGGGGAAGGGGAAGGGATGGTGGGTTTGAATTGAGGGGGTAAGAAGGTTTTTCTTCAGGGGCTTTTATTTTTATATAAGGACCAATAACAAAAATGGTAGGAACCAATAGTAACTTTCAAGAACTTCTTATGCTACCCATTTATTCTCTATGGATGTTTCTTCCAACTGCACCCAAAAAAAATAAAAAATCAAGTTTCACCCCGTTGAAAAATGATGATGGATAGCATCTTAAACTAGTGTGTGAAATTTACAAACATGCATCAAAGAACCGAAACATTGTTGATTCATTCATACCATTAGCCATTTCATTGCAAGTAAGAATTATGTGTTGTTTGTTATTTTACCTCAATGCATGGTGGCTCATTCTGGAAGCTTTAATTTTTTTTATTCTGCAATGTTTGTCAATGCGCCCCAAAATTAAATTTTTAGAATGTTTGGTACACATTCAAATATGAATTCGAGAATGTTTACGAAATTATGATGAGAACTAAAGCCTAATACTTTTTAATATATATTATAACTTTTAAATTATAATAGCATGATCTATCTATCTATCTATCTCTCTCTCTCTCTCTCTCTCTATATATATATATATATATATTCTAATTTATATTTTTATTTGCTTAAATGTATTCTATTTTATTTATTTTAATGCAACATAACGTAATCTAAATTAGCAGTTATTGATAATTAAAATTAACAATTATTTGGCTTGAGTAAAGATTATCCATTTGTGAAATTATTTGATTTATAAAAATTTGATCCATTTATTACAACCTTAACAAAGATAATTAAAGAAAATGTAGTTAATGATAGTTATGAAAGATACTATAGTTAGGAAAGACTATTACTCCTTAAAAAAGAATTACATACTCAAATCTCAAACTTGTAATTATTTTTCAATTAACTCAGGCACTCGGTTTTTAATTATGATGGTTGAATTATTTGAATACCAACGTATTAGAGTTTTTTATTTTTAAAAATCAACATATTGATGGACGATGGTGTGTAAGAATAGTAACCATCAAAGGGAAGTGTCATTAATTGTAAAAGAGACGTTCAATCAACTGGTTGATTAAGTGACATAAAATCCGGAAAAAAAAACGATGCTTAGAAGAGGTGATTAGCCAGAAAGAATTAAGTGGAATTGAATGCATTAGGGATAAATCATAAATGGAACTGGTAGGAAGGAGCAAGCAACGCCTCCTTTCCGTTTCCAATTCCATGTCAAAAGCAACACTCAGAAAACTGACCCTATTAATGACGCCAGCTACCAACTGCCACATTACCCAGTTGGCGCCAAAACAATAACACCATACCTGGAACCGCTTACACACACATAGTACGTGTGCGCGTCTCTGGCTCACTCATACACAACCATCACATATTAAATAACACTTATACCTCACATCAATTACAAGTAAAATCAACATAAAATATGCATACAAATTTATTTTTAGTTTATGTAAGTTTATATTTTTTTAATTTTAGTTTTTTTTTATTTATAGTTATAAAACTTTACACTTACTAAAATTGAATTTTTATTTTAAATAAAATAAAATATTTTATAAAGACGAACATTTAAAAAATATATACTTACACAATTAAAAATAGAAAAAAAACTTAAAGATAAAAAAAATATTTAAGTCTATATATAAGTGAGAGATAAATTTTTCTATTCTATTGTAGGATTGAGTTATATTTAAAGTAGATTCTAAATACATTAAAGAATTATCTATGATGTTAAATATATAAGTAAAAGAAGGGGATTTTGTAAAATAAAATTATAGTAGAATCCGGAAGGGCTTACAGAGAGAAGGAATTAAAAAAGAAAGACAATGGTGGCGTAAATGCGGGTAGCTAAGTGCTAATGGAAATGGTGGGGTCTACTACTCTCTCTCAGACAGCTATTACTGAGTCTGCCAGCCACAGTCCCCACTCTCACTCATAGCTCATTCATTCAATTTCTTTCTTCGCTTCACGCATTACATCATATCATATAACCCTTTTTCGATCCTTCTTCTTCTTCTTCTTCTTTTCTCTACAATGCCACAACCACTCACCTTTTCCTTCTCTCCTTGAATGCTGTTTTCCCTTTTCTGCGCCATGCCCTTCCTCTTCCTCTTCCTTCTGCTTCTCTGTAAGTCCCCTTTTTCTCACTTTCCATCGCTCTTATTTGATCTGTCCTATTATAACTCATGTAAGTGTGCTGAATTCCATTGTTGTGTATTTTGTTTCGGGGAAACAGTGTTTCAGCTAAACTAACTTTGAGCATTGCTCTGGTGTTTAAATAGCATAGATTGTTGATGAAATTTTGTTTGTTTTTAGTTTAATTAATTCTGCTCGCTTGCATTATTTTCTCTAGTTTCGTGGTTGCTATTGCTAGTTTCTAATTTCTAATGTTCAGTATGATGAGAATTGAGAAGGGTTAGTTGTGGCAGCTGCAGCCAGGGTTAGGGTTTTGGAGTTGTTTCAGTTTTACTTTCAGAGCTAATTTTCTGTGCAATGTAAAAGAAAGAAAGAAACTCAGGTCATGAATTTTGGTTTCGTACAAATGATGTTGCTGTTTTTGACATGTTATTGGTCTTTAATCATATTAACAAGGGAGCTTGTGTGTTTAGCCCTTATAATATGGAGTTCATCCTCCAAAATTAGTTTACATCATGTTAATCATCAATCGGTACAGTTGGATCCTTGATTTTGGAGACTTAGTATTGCTATGCTAGACAACCACTACGTCCCCCATAAAATTTTAAGAGTGCTGGGCATCATGCTATTGATTGAAGTTTAACTCTATCATGCATTATCATCATCATCCTCTGCTTCAGTTCAACAAATAACTTTGGTATTCGGTTGCATTAATTTTGGATACATATTTAGAAGTGTCAATTGCTGTCGAACAAATTTGGCTGGGTTGGCACTGTAATGTAACAGACAGTTGAAATAGAATGAAATTTGGTGTCTGGAAACTTTTATTGGTGAGAATTAATTAATGTTGAATTGGAGATACGTTTCCATGCTTAAGTACCTTTTAACTATGAGATATGTTCTCACATCACATCCACATGCTTGAACTGCGGCTGCTATTACTCGTAACTCTTTAACACAACAGTGTAATTTTTTGTATGTAATTCCTTGTTTGCCAACTTATGCTAAATGAGTAAGCAAGAGGAAGAAACGTGTACACAAAGGGAAAGATACTCTCTTATTTGTGTTTTGGTGTAGGTACACTTGAATCCCATAGCAGTAATCATCTTCAAGGTCCTGTAAGACTGGATAGCCATGTGGGTACTATGTTCCCCAAACCCTCACCTCTTGGTTCTCCACAACCCTTTCTTCCTCTTGCACCTTCACCTTTGGCTCCATTCACCAATACCACTATCCCAAAGTTATCAGGTTCTTTCCTAGACGACTTTGGTTTTTTTGGGTTTTCAAATGCTTGAATTTGGATGTTCTCTCCCCCCCTCTCTTACTGTCTTATCCATGTATCTTGCAGGACTTTGCACTTTGAACTTTACTACTGCGGAAAGTTTGATAAGTGTGGCAGCAATTGATTGCTGGGAAGTTTTTGCGCCATTTCTGGCTAATGTGATATGTTGCCCCCAATTGGAAGCCACTCTCACAATTCTTATTGGTCAATCCAGTAAACATACCAATGTACTTGCCTTAAACGGGACCGATGCTAAACATTGCCTGGCAGATGTGGAACAAATTTTGATGGGCCAGGGTGCCACTAATAATCTGAAGCAGATATGTTCAATTCATTCTTCAAATCTCACCGAGGCATCTTGCCCAGTAAAAAATGTGAATGATTTTTATGACATGGTGGATACTACTAAACTCCTTACTGCATGTGAGAAAATTGATCCCGTGAAAGAATGCTGCTACCAAATCTGTCAGAATGCTATATTAGAAGCAGCTAAAGCAATTGCATCAAAAGGCTCTGATATTTTGGAAATAGATGCAGCACATGTTCAACCTGAACACTCAAGTCGGGTCAATGATTGTAGAAATGTTGTCCTCCGGTGGTTAGCTAGTAAGCTTGAACCTTCTCATGCCAAGAAAGTTCTTAGAGGACTGTCTAATTGCAACGTGAACAAAGGTCAGTTTGAGTAAAAATGGTATATCATTCCTCTGTGACAAAGGTTGGGTAGATTGTGAGTTGGGCTGTTTTTCCCTTCATGGTTGTATTTTCTCTGTCTATCTATAGATGAAAAACCTTGTCAAATGTGCAATGTTCATCCTGTGATGATTCTAGTAGATTATCTGTAGCTGATTGCTTTAGGTGCCTTCTAATCACTTGGTGATAATTGCTAATGATGCTAATCCTTCTGGCCCCTTAATATTGCCTTTCTTTTACCTAGATTTTCTCTTTGTATTCTGCACCAGTTTGTCCACTGGTTTTCCCTGACACAAAGCAAGTTGCCAAGGGTTGTGTGGATGAGATACGTAACAAAACAGCATGCTGTAATGCTATGGAAAGCTATGTGTCTCACTTGCAAAAACAGAGCTTCATCACGAACTTGCAAGCGTTGGATTGTGCTGAGACTTTGGCAATGAAAATGAAAAGATCGAATATTACTGCAGATGTTTATGGTCTCTGTCACATAAGCCTTAAAGACTTTTCCCTCCAAGGTTAATTTCTTTTCTCTTTTCTTATTAGTATGCTAAGCTCACACTCAATACCCATAATATTTTATACCTGATGTTAATAATTCTTCTTTTCTCTCTCTCTTATTCAACTTGGTGTGAAAATCGTCAATGTGGATGCTTCAGTTGGAAATCAAGGTAATTCCGCAATGTACATTATGTCAATATAAATTATATGCAAGTGCCATTTTTGGGGGATGGAAGGGGAGGGAAGGAAGGTGAAGGGGGTTCAATTAAGAAAAATTATGTACTTTTGAAATGCATTGTTTATCCATCATTGAAGTCTACTTTAATATGCTCTTCTATTATTGTTCTGCTGAGACATGATCTGCGGCATTATAATTATATTCCCTCTTGCATTAATGTTCTATTGAGAGATGACTTGCTGCATTGTCTACCCCAAACAGAGGCTGGTTGTCTATTACCTAGTTTGCCTTCAGATGCTACATTTGACAGTGTTTCTGGGATCAGCTTCCTCTGTGATCTAAATGATAATATTCCAGCTCCTTGGCCTTCTACATCTCAACTGACTTCTTCATCATGCAATAAATGTACGTATACCCTGTTGAAAATTTATATAATTATAAGAGGAGAACTGTTCTTTATTTATTTATTTATTTTCATTCATCGAAAGAAGAAAATCCTTTTATTTTGGATTATTTTTAGCTTCACAATTTTCATTTTAATTCATTTTTATGTGAAATGCTATAATTCTTTTGTAAACTTTTGATAATTCTTCATTGTTGGAATTGCAGCTATCAACATCCCTGCTCTTCCTGCAGCAGCATCAAGTCAAAGTTGTAAGAGAACCTTTTCTAGTTGTATTGTTTGTTCACTAATCTATGAAGTTTTCAAACACTGTTTAAAATTTAAACTAGAATATATGCTTGTGATAAATATCTGGGTGTTCAAGTTATATTACGATGAAGTGATGAACTATATGTTTCCTTAAAAGAAAAGAAGATTGCACGGGCATTCATGTATCACATTGAATCAGTTTTGAGGGGAAAACTACCTGATCCAACCTAATTGGTTTTCTTACAATATCATTCAATGATTTGGTTTCAAAATGTAAATCCTGTCCATCTTAAATTGTTGTTTTGAATTGAATTGGTTTTTCAGTTTTTCTTTTAAAAAAATTCATATATAAATTCTTCAAAATATAGAAATCTAATTTCATCAAAATACATCATGTACAAGGCTAAGATTATTTATAAAAATACACTAAATACAGGTTCAAAATTAATTGCCAATCGTATATATATTATCAAATTTGAAACCCACAACCCAATCTATTTAATTATTTTTTTGGTTTTTCAGTTTATTCACAATTTTTGGAGTTTTTTATTTCTTCAGTTTTAATTGGATTGATTGGTTTGGATACCTCTAGTAGATTGGAACTGTTAGCCATACTACCGAATAACACCATATCCTGGCATACAATGATCTCAGCATCTCTATTTATTTGGTTTCAACCACTAACTGACTGTATTTTATGTTCTGCAGGCCTTTACAGCCATGACATTCTGTTCTCTGTGCTTGTTGCTTTGTTGTTTCTCTTGATGACGACCATGTAATCATATGAGGGTTTCCTTGTTAAATGAAGCTTTCCTAGTTCTTCAACAAGGATAGTTTTTGCACGTGTAGTATGGCAAAGGTTAATTAATTGCGACCGGTTCTATGAGAAAGAAATGTCAGTTGGAGGTGATGTCCAATTTGTTTCGGATCTTATTGATTCATGATTCTTCTTGTGTGCTTGTGTAATAAATTTTTTGTATATAGAAAATCTAGAAACCGTAGGTTATACAGGAACTTATTGAGATTGATATGTAAACCTGGATTGCAGTCGAAGAAGGTTTTGTAATCATACATTTGAAGTAGTATAGGAATTTCCAGTGCTAGAAGTGTTCTTTATCTTCAATATAGAATCTTCTACCATCATCATCTTGCCACCTCTTAAGTGTTTAAGGTCTGTCCCAAACTCCAATTTCATAGTTAAGCATGAAAGCTCTAATTTCTCGCCCTTTTCAGCAATGAGATAATATTAAACATTCATTGATGCACTTTTCCATTTTAATTCTCAATAAATTGTGGGTCAGAGACTCGATTCCTGTGTAGTTTTGTCAGGGTTGTAACCAGTATCTCTTGGCTTTAACAGTAATAAACAGACGAATCATAATTTTGGGAAGTAAGAAAGTAAAAACTCTTGATCAACACATCGGGGCAATTCACTACACTTGCATTATCTCATCATGTACGTACGAATGTTCTAACCTGAAGGCTGATGCAAGGATGTTGTGTTCAGTTCCACAATGTTTTTTGTGTTAAAATTTGAGAAGACTCTTAGCTCTGCTGATGACTGAGAGTGAGACCAGAGTTTCTAATGAAAACTGAGGACCGACCCTTGTCAGAACATGATTAATAACATCAGCGGTTTTGTTAAAAAGAAAGCTACTCTCGTTACTATTAACGGGGTTGGGTTTAGCAGAAGAATTAAGGATATGTTTGTATGCATTTTTCTAAAAGTACTTCTAAGGGAAAAGATAAGAAGAGAAAAGGAAAGTAAATTTTTTTATAAGCTAAAATAAGTTTTTTATCAGTTAATCATTGATTAATTTGTACAATTTTTCTTATATAGTTTCTTTTAAAGATGAAAAGACATTTATAAATTAATTAATGGAGAACTGATTTTAATTTGTGAAAAAATTCATTTTTTTTCCTGTAGAATTGTTTCTAGAGAAATTTATTCAAATAAATTATAAGAAGTTTCCCATTTAATAGACACTTATCACTATCAACAAGTTTCGAATTCCCTTATTAGAAAAAAAAAAAAAAACAAACATACATTCACATTTAATAGCTGATCATGCCTTGAATAGGATTACATCCAAAGGAAAATATTTTGAGGGGAAAAAAGCTAGACTCATCAATGATCCCATATGAATACATGCTAGAAACTCTTAACGCAGCCATTGCACATGAATTCATCGTGTAAAGAGCTATCTCGTCATTGGGTTTCATAAATTCATGAACTTATACGAAAATCTGTGGGAGTGACATCCACCAAGCCGAACTATAACCCATATCCTCTGCAAAACCACCTATCTCCTTCAAAAGACCACCTTGCTCATTCCAAATTCTTCTACACGCTACTTTCTTCGTATGCACTGTAATTATCCTCCTCCTAATGCTAAGCCCGCCTCTTAGTGTACTTCAAGATTTGAAGCACATGAAAATGGGTTCTTCTAAAAAAATAGTTATTTTTACTTTATTTGTACACAAGCCAGTTAAAAGAACAATTGCTGATAAATAGGTAAACACATTCGAAGCAAAACCAACAGAGAGAGAGAGAGAGATATCCTATGTGATTCACAATCTTGCCTTCCATCAAGGCAAAATGACCAAGGTAGAACATAGGATATCCAATATTTATTCAACAATATAGTGCAAGATTACACATTGATCAAAATGATGAAGAATTCTGCCAAATGACTTAACAAGATGTAATTTAAAATTAGTTTCATAAGTCAACTTGGAAGCTCTGTATTTAAATATTTTAGATCTTTGAATGCTATTCAAGACTATTTTAATTAAGCTAGTACATCAAACAAGTTAAAATCATACTTTGGGAGAGTTTTAAAAAGACTTTTCTCTTGGTTCTTGGGGGCACACCAGTGTTGCTCTAGGACAAGAGAAGTAAGGAACTTGTAGACACTCAAGAATCTTCATTTCTTGAATCTCATAGAGTTTCTATTGACCTTCTTTTCCTCTTATTTTAATTTAATGTGCATTTTTTTCAATACTTACTTTCATTACGTGGTTGTTCCTTTGCTTATTGATTTCATGACTTAACCACTCATGGATGGTTTTAGATTCACTTGTACAATTGGAAAAATAGTAGTTGGATTGGAAATTGAGTCCCTCACCGTGTATGCTGTTAGTCTAGGAATAAGTGATGATGTGCATGTGGTCTCAGAGAATTCTTGAACTACAATACATCCCTGCATTTAGGAGAATCAAGAAATTGAAATCTTGAGTCAAGGAATTGAATTTTAACTAATTTAGTGAATTTGACCATTAATGAAGGTAATAAGGTGTTTGAGTTAAGATCTATTAAAGAGTAGCTGGGGAAATTTGAGTCAAATCAACCCCTAACTCATTTTTCATTATTGAATCCTAATTGGTATTGTGTTCTCAATTTTAGATAAAAAGTTAGTTCTTTTGTGTCATTTTTTGTTTTTAAATTTTAGAATTTTGTCTAATTTAATAATGAGTTAGTCCAACGAATTTGATACTTGAAACTGATCTCAATAGTGTGAAATAGTGTCAATTTAGAACACTTAGCAAAATATAAAAAAAAGTCATTAATAAATTTTTTTGACCCATCCATCTGTACTGTTGTAGTTGGTATGTATATTCCTATAACCTTTTTTTTCGCAATATTTATGAACAGTAATGTTGCTATTTATCAGTCCTTGATGCCCATATAAAACAGAGTAATCTTTTCACGTTCCTGATAATGTTAGTTAAAATAAAGAGAAAGAAGGTTTAAATCGTACTGCTAACAAAAATTTATAAATAACATTGATCGATAAAAAAAATAAAGTAATAAAATTAAAAATGATCAAAATTAAAGTTTGCAGTGTCATGAACAAAGCTGTGAGCTACTTGGTGTATAACTTTACTCAAATCAAACTGAAAATGCTTAAAATAAAAAATTAAATAAAGGTTATCAAAGGACTATTTTTCATACATTTAACAGATTTTTAATAAAGGGCTCAAACATATTTTTTATTTTTGATATATATTTGATTTTTATTTTTTATCTCTGATAAATTTTTTATTTTTATTTTTGATTCTTAATATTTGAAAAGTTTATCTTTCAATCAATCCTATTGTTAGGATTTCTTCTTAATAACCGTCAATTTTTTGAAATATTGTTTAATTACTTTGTGAGATAGGAATCTTTAACCTTTAATTATTAATGTTATTATCCAAATTAATACTAAACAATAATAAATAATACACTTTCGGGAATGCCTTGGTTTGTATTTTTGGAACGTTGTTAATGTGGTATCAGGCGGGTATCGGTTATGGATTTGGTGTGGGGTAGATAGTGTTATTATTTGTATCTAGTCTTATACTTGTGTTGCAGACTTAACATGTCTAATCTTGATTCTGGTTCACACTTTATTTAATAAACTAAAACACACTTTTTTCTCTCTTATAATATTCAATTCGTAATTTTTATATTTTTATAATGGTTAAATGTTAATTTTGATATAACTATTAATATTGACATATACTTATGTAAAATGTTAAGATGATGTTATGTGACAATAAATTAAATAAAGTGAAAAATAAAAAATATCTTAATAAAACTTTAACCTATAATTTTTTAAATGAACGAATGAACCATGTTTTTTGTTTTTTTGGGTTGATACTGGAAATAATATTTGTTATATATCATCGCATCATAAATTATTAATTTTTTTATTTAATTATATAAATTTATAAATTAAATTTTTATTGAATATATAAATCTTTTTAATTTTATTTTATACAATTTTACATATTTTAATTTCAAATAGTTTACATATTTTCATTTTAATATAAATTTATAAAACTTTAATAAGAAATCAGTGTTCTTATTTTTTCCTATTTATTATGTTATATAATTTATACAAATTATGTAAATTTATTTTAATATATAAACTATTTTTATTCTAATTATATTAATGAATATAATTACATGAATTCATACGAAAATTATTTATATAAATCATTTTATGTAATTATTTATTTTAACATGTAATTTTTTTCTAATTTTTAAATAATTTACATGTTAATATAAATTTAAGAAATTTGTATAAATTACATAAAATAATTTGTGCAAATAACTTATATATTAATTTACGTAATATAACTTATATATTGTAATTTATTTTTTTATTACTCATCAAAAACGTATTTTTTAATTTATAAATTTTATAATTAGATAAAAAAAATTAATAACTCATGATGTGATAATACAATATTTTAAAAGATAAATGACTAAATTAAAATTTTTAAAAAGATGAAATTAAACTTTTTAAAAAAATAAAAAACTGATCAACTTAACTGGGAATTTGATTCGTGACAAATTCAATTAAGTATTTAGATCGTTTATGTGATTGATTTAATAGAAATCGGTTAACTTATTTTGCCAATAAAAAAAAATCAGTTAACTTAACTTTCAACCAATAAAAACTAGTAACTTAATCTAAATGACTCAGCTCAAGTAGGCCACTGAAAAATGTCTTTCTCATATATTCAACTTAGTTTTTAGAGGATTTTCAAACTATTATGAACACTTGAGTTTTGTTTTGGCAAAACCTAATAAAAACAAAAACCAAAAGCAGTAAACCAGATCATAATATAAAGATTGGAATAAGGGAGATTAACACAAGATATACCTAGTTCAGCCAATGAGGCTTACATCTACGAGAAAGGACAATTACACTGTTTTATAGTCACCAAGATCTTCTATACAATAGAGTCTTTTTCCACGACTTTCTTGTCTCTTCTCTTTTCTATATATAAAGGAATTTTCTCTAAGAATCCCAAGCCTTCTATATGTTGCTCATGCCCTCAATCTTTATGTTTTCCTCTAAGTTGTAGAAGTAGATAACATACACTACATAGTTACATGTATCACCGCTTATGACCCCCTCAACAGAGGACTTCGTTATACAAGTTTTCTGTGCCCAGTAATTAACAGCTTGTCAATTATTTCACAAAATAACTTGCTAACTAATTTTGAGACAAATTTCATAGTTCTCCACCTTGTCTCTAAACCAAAGAATTCCTTTGTTAAATTGCACTCCCACTTATGAATTATGCTTCAGAGAATCCAATCAAGTCCAAGAAATGTTTACACATTTCCTGAGTTAGTGTCCTCATGAATGAATAAGTAGGATTGTCTTCTAATGCCTTCTCCACCTAAACCTCATTTTTCTCAATAACATCTCCGATAAAAATGAATTCCAACATCGATATGCAATTTTATCTCGCGTGATCCACTTGATGTTTTAAGAGATGTATTGCACTTTGGCTATCACAACAAATTGCTATGTTGTTCTGCATAATTCTCAATTCACCCATCACCCTGTTATGAAGCAGCCCATACACAGCACAGACCAAGACAAGGAATTATCAGACAAAGAGGAAACAACCATGCAACCAAGGAGCAAGAGGCAGAGCACCAGGCCACAATACCTGAAGGATTTCATAACTAACTCTGACAAGGGTTGCTGAGTGGGTGTGAGTAGTGGCTAGGGAATATCCTGTCTGCTATAGAGGCATCTTTCTGTTAGGATAATCCCACAATCCGTTAGTGCTAGCATCTTCTAGGATCTGCAGAAGAAATAGCTTGAATTAGAATAGCATTTCATTGCCTATAAATAACAAACTCATGTAATGCAAATTCAAGCGGAAATATAATCAGAAATTCCCTCTCTTAATCTCTCTTTTCTGGAGGTCTCCTAGTCCTCGAATTCTAGAAATATAACAACTCCTTTAAGCCATTACATTTACAAGGTCCAAAACAGGCTTGCTATGTACGAAATCATACCATACATACTACTTTTGAATCCACTTCATAAGAAATTGTATCTGCATCCTCCTTCTTTCTTTATCTGTCCTTAGTGCTTGACAGACAAAGGATTTATAAAGATGCCTCAAGGGAGTTGTCACGGGTTTAGACTTGTGCATTCAAACCTCTCAACAAATTTCTTAAAATGTTTATGTTGAAACACGCACAATTCCCTTTTTTATGTGTCTCTAATTATTTCCATACCTAAAATTCCTTTGGCTTCTCTAAGCTCCTTCATTTCAAACTTATAATTAAACTCGAATTTGAGTATGTCAATGTTTTCCTTCGTTGAACCAGCTATCAGGATCTTATCCACATACACAATTAATTGTAATAGCTTATTCTCATGAACCCCATCCTCATCGTGAACTCATCATCATACCTTTTATTGTCCTTAGCAAATCCTTCAAGTTGTTCCGCTTATATGGTTACTTTGAGATCACCATCAAGAAATGTTGTTTGTACATCTAATTGATTTTTCAAGTTGTACTAATTGACTTTGACTATAGATAATAATATCCTCATAAAACAATGTTTGACCATTGGAAAAAAAAAGATTTCATTAAAATTTACGCCTTCAACTTCAGTAAAACCCCTTGCCACAAAATTGCCTTAAATCTGACGTCTTGAAATTAAATTTTAAAAAAAAATCAATAATAAAAATATATATTTGGAGTTACTCCTGGAATAACTTGATCTCCTGTCTTTCTCTATATCTATTTATCTATGCAGAAATTTAATATATACCACGCAATGATTAAGTTGATAATAAGAACAGTTTTAATAAGACTGAGAGGAAGTAGTATGCAATAGAACATATGGTATCGTGCACACTAACAGGTGAAGTTAAAATTTGTTGTTAAGAGGATCCATTCTCATTTTGATGTGTAGTGTCATAAATCAATGTCATGAAAATTGAAATCACCCTCATGAGGCACGAGAGCTGAGAATATTCATGCCCCACAATTGACTTTGGTCAGATTCAAACCCTCCAAAAACGTGAAAGCATGCTACCCCGCTAATAATGGTGGGGTGGGGTGTTGAAACAAAAGAGCTGTTCTTTTCAAAGAAATGTGTGCTATGCATGAACCGCGCGGGTCTTCCATGTCCTTTCAGATTCATAGCTACCTAATTTTTGTTCAAACAAAATTAATTAATCAATTGGTTAATTTGCGTTACAATTAAGGAATGATCCAAGGAAGGAAAGTTTAGAGTTCTTTGAAGAATCCAAAAGGGTGTTTAATAATGAAGTCCTCCCTAGTGAAAAAAATTACAAATAAAGTAGTCCTTGATGATCAGGGTCAAAATTGTGCAAGTTACCGAAATTTTCTCACAAGGGACGATTCTTAATTGAGAAAATAAAAAAGATGTCGCAAGATTTACTAGCCAGGTTGGGTTCTTCCAAGACCCATAGGTGCAATTGCTTGCAGAAACCTGTACATAACTAATTATTTAATATAGGAGAGTGTACAGAAGTAGTTGCTGGATCACAAAGGTAGTGTAGTGGAAGGTGTATTTGACGAGTTGACTCTTTTCTCCAATAATCACCAGTTATTATTGTCATTAATGCCTGCACTTACTTTCACACCTAGTTTTTTTTTATTATACTTATTTTTCTAAAATCAACTTTGGATCTTAATCAGAAAGAAAGAATCCTAACTTGCAGGCATGTTTACCGGTTAAGTGTTTTTAGATTAAGAATTAGGACTTCTATTAATCAGGTTCATGCTCCATAGACAGAGAGTGAGAGAGAAGTATCTAAGAAATTATGTAGTACATTATCCAGAATTAGATAGGAGAAATTCTTAGCGGCAATATAACTTGAGTGATACACTTTTAATTTAATACTATTATAGAATGTAAGTCCATTTGTTGAGCTAGATAGTGCCTAGCTAACTATATTAGGCAACGGAATAAAAGAAAAATACCAATTAGTTGAGGATTTTCCTACCCATAAGCTAGAACCTCCTATTTTTTTACAATTGAGTAATGAATAAACTACTAATATGGTCCCCCATTATCACCCTCTTTCCTAATAAACCACCAATTATAATATCCTTTGACTTGATTGATTAGAATTAATGAACGTTCTTATTTGGGGAAGTTTGTGATTGTCTCTATTACTAATATATTATGGGACACAAGTTGAGATAAAATGTACAATGAATTAGAAAGTCTTTCCCTCATGTTCTTATTGTATCAGCACAATGTGTTCCAGATTTGATGTGGCTTAGGATGTTATTTAGTATTTTACATAACAATGCCTAATCAAATAGCAGATGGCAGATAATATCAGAAACTTAACTACTGCACCGTCCACACCCAATGTCATAACGTGTCGTTTTCATGATTATTACTCATCAAATTTGTTGTCTGTCACTTGTGTATACCACATCAGCATCTGCGGTATTTCAAGACTTCTTTAATTCAAAGTGTACGTTACAATGTAACAGAAGAAAAAGGGTAAGTCCACCATAAAAATAAAAATAAAAAAGAAGAAAAGGGTAATTTTCATTTCAAGTATTTAATTTTCATTTAAATTTTTTATAAAATGATATGACTGCAGTGTGCCAGAGGGAATTGTAAGACTTTGCAGTCCCCCCAAATTTCACAATTTTTCACATATGCCAAAGTTTCTACAGATTTTAACACAAGACAAAAGATAATTAATGAAAAATGATATAAAGGGATGATTACTAAAAGCGTAAAGAGTTTACCTATATAATATGTCGATCACAGCTTAAAATGCAAAAGATTTGTCTTTATAGATGTCTTATATTTAGTTGTGTCCAATGTCTTAATTTGATTAAAATCATTACAACCTTTCTATTATTTCATGTTTCTTAATTTATAGATATTTAATACTAATATTTATTGCTACCCTGCTCTCTTCCAAACTTGACAATTCATTTTAGCAAAAGACCTTTTTCCACCGCAAGTGAGTGCAATAAAGAATCGTAATTGACAACAGACAGAAATTGCCGAGTCATCTTCTTCTGCACAAGAGTTCAGAATCTGAAAGTACCAAAAGAGAGAAAGATGGAAAAAGAGGAACAACTCAATAGATCTTCATGCAAAACTGATTATGATTTCACTCTTTGTATAGACTAAAGAAAACTGGAGAGAAAAAACACATAAAAAAAAGGACAGAAATTAACATGACATTGTATTGCATAAAACATGAGTTTCCTAGTAAAATGTTTACACATAGATACACATCATCAATTAATAAGAGGAGGAAGGGTTATGAGGGTTTGAGATTGTCTTCCTCGGTTGAAGAGTCTCTTCCATGTTTTGATTTGACTCATAACATGTCCATGAAAGCCAAGTCTAGCAGCAGATACACCTGACAAAATTCTCCTCCTGAGCCTCCTTAACCTTTTTCCAATCTTCACCTTTAACTTAGAGATTCTGATTCTAAGGCACGATGGCTTTCTACGTGAATCTGCTTTCTCCAACACTTTGTGGATCAAAAACTGTGCCCTTCTATGGATTATGTCTTCAGGGTCTTCCTTGTCCACCTTTGAGTAACCATAAGGCCTTCTACACAGAGCCATTTTTTCTTCAAAAAGAGTCTAAACCTTGAGTGAGAGAGTGAAAGAGAAAGAGGACTATATGGTAAGCATAAAAGGTTTTCAAAGTAATATTTATAGTATGGTTTTGGCTGGTGGTGTTAAACTATGGGGTGGGGGCCCATATGAAGGATGTCATACATGGTGATGAAGCAGATCATGTGCACTAATTTTTTTTGTTGAAAAATAATGGCCATGATGACTGTGCCTGAACTGGCCTAGCTATATCATTTTGTCAAAATTAAACCTTGTCCTCAAATAGAAACTGCCTTGGAAAATAGGACCTTCATTCAACCATAATCAATTAATCATTAAATTGTGGTGCCACCCCAAGTGTAAATTTGCATGAATGCTGCCTTTCTTTGGTTTGTATTTTGGCTACTGAGAAAAACCTGCATGAAATGTGTCCAAAATTTGTGCCTTTATTTCTAATATCATTATATCAACCAATAATTTCAGCCAAAGTTTTAAAAATTAGTCTATAATTATAATTTCGATCATAATATCAAAGTTTTTGTCTTTATGATAGGTGCAAATACTCTGATGATAATATGCTAAGAAATATGATTTCAGAAAATTTCTACCATAACGTAAAAGTTTTCGACATCTTTACAGTATGTGTCAACGTAAAAGTTCAGATATCATATTTAGAAAATATATTTCTATATGGGAGAAAACTAGTAAAACTGAAAATGCTATTAAATTGAATAAAAGCCAAGTATAAGATGTTATCATCACGCCTTTGTATATGCTAACAAATTAATCACAAACTAACTACTAATCTCCTATTGGATCACAATTTAAAACATTTATCCCATGAGCTCTCAGGGAATCAGGCTCAGCCACTATTTTTTTTTTCTAATTGTTCAGTTTGTATTGAAAGTCGGAAAGGGGAAGTTTCTAAATCATTTTAATTGAACACTGTGACGTGGGATTAAACTTTTGTGTGGCAAGGAAGTAAAAGGAGGGACCTTATTGACGTCCTGGGGAAAAGGTTTAGTTATATGTGCAATAATACTAATTAAACAATGGTACGTTGACCACAATAATTGTCAGTTATTTATTGATAAATTATTTTGATTTATATAATAATATTACTAATAAAAAAGTATTTGAGATTCGCCGATAATATTCTTAACTTAACGTTGCATATTTACATTTGAAGATATGTAAAATGATTTAAAAATTATATAACCAAATCAATAATTAATTGTTATGCATTTGTGTTGTTTTCTAACATCAATTCTTAGATAAGTTTGTAAGTAAATGAAAATTATATTATTTATAAATAAGTTAATATTTGTTAATAAATAAATAAAACTATGAAGGCACTGCATGTTAACGGGTAGCTGTATCATCTTGTAGATGTGGTGTGAATAGCCTTTGTAATATCACACCGACTAGAAGAAGAAGCATCACGTTGCCAATGAAGAGGATCTCTATAATTATTCTTCTGAAATTCAATCATTCATTGATTGCTGCGCTAGCTAGTTGCATTCTTTTTTCTTGTGATGGAAGCTCTTAAGTCAAAGAAGCTTGAGTCAAAGAGCAAGGAGACAAGCACGAGCCTTGCACAGTAGAGAACAGACCAAATTTCCACCGGGGTGGGGGGGTCTTTGAATTTGATTGGTACATTCGTACTTTATTTAGCAAGACTTCTTAAAGCAAAAAATAATGATTGAAAATTACTAAAAATTATCGTTAATTAAGGAAAAAATTGTAAAACAATTGCACAAACAACACACAAAACTTGGCATATATATATTTACTGACCCAAAGAAAATATCTCACTATTTTTATATATATATTTGATGTGAAATATGTATTGTATTAAAATAAAAAACATGATTCGTTATTTGTAAAGTACTACGATTAAGTATTGTAACACAACCGGCCTAACTACAATCCTTTAGGAAACTATATAATCAAACAGTACTCGCCTCTTTAAGCACTGTTTGATCTCTACCACAGTTGACGGTGACGTTATTAGAAGCATAATCATATTAAGATAATATTATCAGATCTAGATAACCAAGGATTAACATTGCATTGGCAATAAGGCAACCCATGAATTCTATGTCTAGTCCATGTGTATAAAGAATGAAACTCAAAATAATTATTTATTTTCATTTATTATTCCCTTCGATTTTATATATTGGTCACATTCTAGAATGAATACTTGATCTTATTTATAAGTTAACAACTAATCTATCAATAATGATTTTTCAATTCTGTCATTTATACTATTCTTAACACTTCATTATTAGGAAAACCTATTTTTCCATGCATCCTCCACTCACTCTTCTCACTCCATGCAATTAATGAAAATATGAGGAACTCTTCAAATACTTCATTCTCTTTCTGTCTCTCGTATTACCTTTTCTCTCAGATTACCTATGCCTTTTGTTTTCTTTCTCAATTGAAGCTGGAATGTTTTTCTCTCTCCATGGAGAAAGACAAGGAACCCATTGTAAGCCATGAAGATTTGTTGGCATTGGTTTTTCTCTCTCAATGTTATGAAGATTTGCTTGGAATGGTTGTGGAACACTCGCTAGAGTCTGATCATGTCCTCCCCTTCTACTTGAACCAATTACAAAAGGAGAAGGTGAACTCGAATATGCTATTGCCAAAAATGATTGAAAGTTCAAATGCAGTGTCATCTTCAAGTGCAGCAAAAACAGTCAAACGTTCAAGTGTGACGAAAATGATTGAAGGTTCGAGTGCAGTGTCATCTTCAAGTGCATCGTCGTTAGTTTGTTAGTAACAAAGTGCTCTTGTTCGATCTTAACAAGTTCACAGAGGATGAGTATGAGGATGACACTGAGGAGGAGAAAAGAAAAAAAAAACTTGTTGAGCCAGCACTGTTAAAAATATATTTTCCTAATTATTAATAATGCCGTTGTGGAGAGATTTTGTTGGTTCTTTATTAGGTTCATCCATCCATGTTTCAATGTTAGTGGCTTAAGAATATTTTTTTTATGTGAACGTGTTAGTAACATATTAATCTAGTTTAATTTGTTCTATTTCTCCACAATCCCATCCATGTTGGTCTTTGTTGCATGTCTTTCTTACAATGGGAGATTTTATACCTATTTGAACCCATAACTTTCATAATCTCAATCATACAAGCTTCCAAAGTTAGAAATATCTTGTTTGATTATGATGTTGTGAAGTCAAGGAAATATTTTTCTACTACCATGATGAGGTCATCTATAGTTTTAGGAGCCTCTTTGTGTTGTAATGACTGAATGGCATTAAAGAAGCCAAGATCTAAGACGTTAAAATCTGGTGAATTTGGGGGTTAAGAAACCGATCGAATGTCAAAACCGCCTTCACTAGCAGCTTGATGGAAGTCGTTGTCATCTTCATCAATGTGACATGGAGCATTGTCTTGTTGTATGAAAATAGTTTCTCCTCTATCCTCTATTGACCATTTTTCTTTGATTGCAGGCAACACATGATGAATAAGAAAATGCTTGCTTACTTGTTTATTTATTGAAGATATTGGTTTTGTTTCCATAGTCCCTGCATCTTCTCTTTATCGGTTCCTTTGTAACAAATGGAAAAATACCAATCTTGACATCAAAAGTCTCATTGCTGTTAGAGTTGAATCTTGGTCTAGCCATGGCACATAAGATCATAACCTTGCAAATGAAATTCTTGCTTCTACATGTTTGATGTGGCTCTTCCTCCCCAACAGCCAAGTAATAATTCATAGAGTTCTTGGTCATATAAAACCACTTTTCATCAATGAATACAATGTTGTGCATAGATTTAAACATTGGATTATGTGGAATGGTTTGATTATCGGGTTTGGATAAGCAAAATCGCAAGCGAGACTTCATGTTTTCATCTTTCAAAAAGGGCTTGATCGCATTTGAATGTCGTCGTATAATTCCATTCTTATGGAATCTAATGAGTGATGTTTTGTTAATCTCCAATGCATGCGATAGAGACCTTAAAGTAGTCTGCTTTGAAAGAGGAATCTCACGAATTCTTTCAATATCCAATCCAATCCTCTTCCTTCCACAATTTTTGGTCTTCTTGTGCAATGTTTCTTTGGTTTCCCTAAGTTGACGCCATATACGTTGAATGACCCTTCTTGAAACATAGTAAAATGTGGCAATGTTCTTTGTTGTACCTTCCTTCAACTTTCCATTATAAACTGAATTTAACAAGAGACGACAAACGGACCTACGCTCTTCATTTGATAAGAATCTTTGTTGCTTGTTTAATGTAGCATTTGCATTTATAGGAAATTCTGTTTTTGCATTTGCTTCCTCCTCTTGGCCATCACTCATTACCCCGTGTAAGCTTGCATCTTCGGTGTCGTCAGCCATACCATCTTCTTCCTTCTCAACACTCATATCAAAGT
Organism: Glycine max; assembly: GCF_000004515.6. Classification (NCBI taxonomy): domain Eukaryota; kingdom Viridiplantae; phylum Streptophyta; class Magnoliopsida; order Fabales; family Fabaceae; genus Glycine; species Glycine max. Next base: position 31,375,225 of record NC_038249.2, read on the forward strand.
CCATTTCAACGCTTGGAAGATCATTCAAGTCCGGCAGCTAAGATTGATTTCCTTCACCACTGATGGGTTGTTGAGAATTTGCTCCATCACCACTCATGGGTACAATATTCAAATCAATAGAATTTGAGGATTTTGATTGTACATTATTGGCATCACTATTCAATAATGGACCTTCATTTTCGTTCTCTGTTTCTGAGACTACATTCAAGTTGAAATTCAAGTTCACACTCTCATTGTTCATGGTGTTTATGAAGAGTAAGATACCCCTCTGATGGCGTGAGCTTAAAATCAATTTCAAACTTCACCTTTGGTATTTAAAGATACAAAACCCACACCAAAAAATAAAGGAAATTTTTTAAATAATTAGTTTAATTACCATAACCATTATTAAGAGATTGATAACAGAGAATAGTGATCCTTGACTTGTTAATTCTTGATGGCCATTGGGTAAGATTTCATTATAAGAGAGATTCAAAGTTGCTATTGGTCCATATTCATTGAAGGAGATAATGGAGTGATCACTAATGTGTGTTGTTTGTTGAGGCAGTGGAAGAAAAATATTGAGATTGAAGGTTGCTATTGGTCCATATTCATTGATGGGGATAGTAGAGTAATGAGTGAATATTAATAATGACATGAAAGAGAGAGAAAGTGAGATGATAATTTAGGCTAAGCATTTAATTAGTTATTAGTGAAATTAGTTGAATGTGTAATTATGTTATGGTATAATTGAAAACTTGTTTTATTTTCAGATATATTTAATGGTTTAACTTCCCTTCCTTGATCTTGATGATTCAATTTAAAGTGATTAATATATAATTGACCGAAGAGAGTACATTTATTTATTATATTGAGTGATATTTAATTTAAAATAAGTTAAAATTTATAGGTAATCATTCACACAACAAAGAATGGTAAAAGATGACAAATTTAAATGGATATAATCATACCCTAAGACATGTACATGTATTAAATGTTAGGTACTAAATATGTATGTGGGTTTCTCTTATTGTTTGTATGGAAATTAATCCTTTTCACTAATTGAATTAGCGTTCATCATTGCCTCTAAATTTTTTTTAGCATTCATTTAATTTCCTTATCGTTGTCATTGGTTAGACTATGATGCTTCATCAACTGTCATATTGAAATCTACCCATCTTAAAATTCAGTTTCGTATATCCCTCATATTTTATAATGCAAATACAATGAAACTATTTCATTATTTTATAATAGAAGATTGCTAATCATATTCAATTATTAATAGATTGCTACAACAAGTTGTGTTTTTTTAGGACACTACTAAAAGAATAGTATCGTAGCTACCACAGACATCAAAAGGAAACTAAGGCATTTTTTGCATCACTGGTTGGAATTAGCCTCTACCGATAACTACTAATTTATTTCTTTTGTGCATTTATTGTCCTTTCACAGTTGACACTACCATTTAAATATTTTCTTCTTCTTTCTTAAGATGTATTTGATGAATATCTATGTCAATCAAGTTATTTAAAATATATTGACCCTGTTTTGTTTAAGATTATTAGATGAATCTATGATTATATTTGTTTACAATGTTTCAACTGGAGTATTAATGATGTTCAATTTTTTGTTTTTAAAAATAAAAACAGTATCAAAATAGTCATAACTAGTGTCACACAGAACTTTATGAAAACTGTTAATGTTGTTTTAAATTATTAGATAACTAATTTATATGTCTTGTAAATCTTTGTCGCAATATTTATGACTCAAAATTAAGAAGAAAAAAAATATTTATGACATACTCACAACTCAGAAGTTCAAGTTTAGTTATTATGTCTAAAACATTCTTTTTTATTCATGTAATTATTTATAACAAAAATAGAACTAAACTAACCTTTTTCTTTTTAAATGTTATTATATTTGTAGTCAATATAAATTTAAATTTAATTTAAAAATTTTAAGTTTTTAAATTTTAGCACACCGTGTTAAAATAGTCATAGAGACATATCTTAATTTAAATTATTCATTTTCTTATTTTTATTTTCAATTTCAAAAGTATTACTTTTTAATGTATTCTTATATATTAAAACAAAATATTCATTTAAAGACGTCTCTCATTATATTTTTCTTCTTCTTTAATATATATTATATTGTCATTATTTTATAGTTATGATACTTATGTTTTTTTAATTTTACTTAAATTTTAAACTTTCCGTGCTGAGAAACCAGCTAATTTTAATAAATTGTTGGTTCTTATTTTCATTATTTTGTTTGTTTTTCTTTAAATTATTTTATTTATATTTTTTTTCCTGAAAATGATATTGGAACGAAAGAAGTCCCCGTCCGATGCGGTTAACTGCCAACACGATTTATTCCAGAATCATTTGCCAACACCATTTATTCCAAAACCAAGGATTTACTATTGTTCGAAACTCTAAACAAGTAAACTACTTGTTTAAGGGACACAAATTACTAACATTTATGTCAACCGTTGTCGATCATTTATATATATTTTAATATAAATGATTTTTTTATTGGATAAATCACTTGAAATAATTTATTATTTTGAAAACACAAAAGAAATTAATGCATAAAAAACTCATGAAAATAATTATTAAAAACTTATAATTCACTAGTTTAATGAACCAACAAATAAAAAAAAATTCATTAAAAAATACAGTGAGATTACATTAAAAATAATGATAAACGTATGTTAGTAATATTTTTCCACAATCTTTTTAAATTTTTTTTATCCCATGTCTTAAGAACACTTAATAATTTTTTTCTAATTATTTTTACCTTTACGGACATAAAAAAAGGTATAATCTAGAACAGAAAAATGCCTGTTTGATGATTTTCTCCTTAGTTTTTGTCTTTTAAAAAGTACTTTCTAAAAGATTTTAAAGTTTATTTAAAATAAAAGATATTTGGGCCTATTTGATTTCCTTCTCACTTTTTTTGTTTCAAAAATTCGTGTCCAAAATAATCCCATGCTGCTCAACAATTAGTTTTCATCAAAATTTATTAAATTTTTTAAGTTAATTTTAAAATATGTGTTTAATTCAAAAGATAAATAAGTTGGAGGTATTTTTATCTTCATCTTCTTTTATTTTGTGGCCTTGGCTAAAGAATGTGAGTCATATGGAAAAGTATTGTATGTGATGAGACATAAACTTGATATGAATGTTTTTGTGTATTTTTTTTAAATTAAAAACTATTTAAAAAAATCAAACACATTTGAAACCAAATTAAATCAGCAACAAACCACAAAGCCAAAAGTTCGATTTCAAGTCTGTGTGCATAGTAAAATATTAACTCCTTGAATAGATGTTAAATGTTAATGTAGTAAGGGATATTAGTTCTTGACTTTAGATTTGAGTTAAAAAAAATCAACAACAATTTTTTATGATTTTACTAGTTCATTGTTAGAGATGATAAAATAGATTCAATTTGACACACTAATTCATCAATCCACTTATTGTTTTAGATTGAATTGAGGTTTTCAACTCATCAACTCCCTTTTAATCCATCCCATTTTGATCTGTCAGAAAATAAGTTGAGAGAAAAATGACATCAACACTTTTAAAAAAATAAATATCAATATATTTATTTTGATATTTTATACCTATATTATTAATTTTTATTTAATTTATTTTATATCTAAGTAAATTATTATTCAAAATTTAATGTAATGCATTCAATTTTTTAGTAATCATTTATTATTTAATATTTATAAAAGATAAAATTAATTAAAATATATTTCTTATTTTATTTCTCTCAATTTTTTTGTCTTTGGTAGCCAAGCCGAGCATGTGCGGGGTGAACTTAAATCCCCAACTCACTTTTCTTATACAGGATAGGCTAACCCATCTTTTGTGGGTCAATGACCTGATCCTACTAGTTCATAAATAACCTTGATTGAATCATAATATTTGAAAAGCATTTGCTATTTACCTCTCCATCTTTATTAAGTACCTATCCCATTTTTATATTTTTTTCTACCAAATATACCCTTTTAAACGCTTATTTTACACTCTTATCCTATGCTTGTTAGTCTTTAAAATATTATTTTTATTGTATCCTTATTATTCTTTCAACTCTAATTTTGAACTCCATTTTCACCCATGTTCATTATATAATAGTGTGTTTTCTACCAAAACTATATGTAATATTATGGATTTTCTTCCATGTGGCACTGTATTTTAAGGAACGTTTATCACTAATTTCATGTATTATACATTTTAAATCAAACTTTCTTTTATTTACACAATAAAAATAAGAGAAACTAATATAATATCAAAAAAGATATTGTAATTGCAAAGTAAAGCTTTTGACAATGACTTTGCCCATCAATAAATTTGAATGTGTTTTCAACATCTCGACACTAGGTCTACAATGTTCAAATAAGTTAGCACGTCAACGATTGGTGCAACTCATTAAGGTATGTTTAAATAATTTAATTTATGACTTTCTAGAAAAAACATATGTCAATTTTGGAAAGTCATTTTCAGTACCTTTTATTTTGTTTTATCTTGTCATAACTTTATTTCTTTTCAATTTTTTTTTATATGTGAACATGAAATATTGTGTTAGTAAAATTCCTAAAGAGATGGATATACCAATTGAGGGAGGGAATAAGATTGTTGATTGTAGTGATTCATTCAACAGTAGAGAGAAAAAGAGGGGTTCCAAGGGGTTTAATGGTTTAAAGGAAAAGAGTATAATGGGCAATTAAAAAATAAAGAGAAGGGAGGGGGTATACATAGCAAAAATTAAATTAAAAGTGCATATTTGAAATAAATTTATTGGGTCAGTCAAAGCCCAACCCACAAACCAGATGTGTGGGTTCAGCGCTCTGAATCTGTCTCACTTCCTTCTTCCTCTGCAGAACTCTGAAACCGTAAACGCCAAGGAGAAAAAAAAATTAAAACCTAAAAAAAGAAAGAATGGAAAGTATCAGTGTTAGAGGAATTTTCCTTGTCATATATAACAAACTTAACGGCTTCAACTGATTTTCCGGTTCATTCTGAAAAAACAACTCTTCATCCACCTGTGGGTGTGTGGTTTTTTTTTTTTTTAAGATTTTGCGTTCACGTGAAACAATGTACAATTTTTATGTTTATTTTTAATGTTGTGGCATTTTTAAAGTAGAATATGGTCATGTTCATGTGACATCAGTTTGTTGTTCAAATGTTTTAGGCCTTTAGGGTTTGGTCTGAGTTAGGAATGAGATTATTCTTATGGTTGTCGTTGTGATTTGTTCTAGTTGCTACTGTATTCAGTGCAGTTCATCTGTTATCAAACACACACTGAAACAAGGTGCAAGGTAAGGCTTCCTATTATAGACTCACTCAGTTGGCCTGACCCTTGCTTGGATACCAAGTATAGTGGGAGCTTTATAGCACCAGTCATCCCTTTGTCACTTTTTCTGATTCTATAGAATTACCTTGGGCACAGGAAAGATGTTTCTTTTGGATATATGGATTGTGTTATTCATTTATTCTTATGAATTTTATCTTTGACAAACTTGCTCACTTTGGGTGTTTTTTTTTTAGTGTGTTTTTCTATACTCTTAGAATCATATTCTGTGACTTCAAATAAATAGAGGCCTATATAAAGTATATTATTCAATGAATATTTAATCAATATGAATCATCAAGATTGATTGATCTCATTTCGATATTAGCATTGCTTGATAACTCATAAAATTTTCTCCTCGTTATAATGTTTGTGCCATTTTTGCCTTGTTTTGTTTTGTCTGTTGCATAAGAGATTGTTAAAACAATATAGAACTCAAAAGTATCTCAATCTCATTTCACTTACCAAGTAGAATGTTTGTATGGCTGGGTTTTGGCTTCCTCTCCTTGACCAGCAGTTTGCTCATAGTTCATAGACAGGATATTTTAACATTATATAATGTAGTAATGTCACTCCTTCCTAGATGTGGCAATAACAGAAACTATGAACTAATCAATACGTTTGCTATGTTCTAGAGATGAATTAATGTGTAAGGGAGAAGTGAACCAAGGTAATGCAGTGGTAAGTAAGTGCAAAGGTGTAATCATGTTTAACACTGCAAAGTGATGCTATATCATCCTTGGACTATGATGTTGTATCTCTATGTGGCCCAATTTGTAGATACACTTTAAAATCATTTTTGGGTTGTCACGCGGATCACATGTTGAAGTTGAATAGGAATCCAGATGGCCCACAATGCTTTATGGCACAACCGTTAAATTTAGCTCCTTGAAGGCTTTTTTTGCTGGCATTAAACCTTGCCCTTCTATAAGTAGTCTCCGAAGTGAGAGTGGAAGGTCTTAGGCTCTAGCGCTGTCTCTGAAGTTTTGGTGGCCGAGGGGTGATAAAAAATCTTTTGATAGCTGAAGGATTAAGGTAACGAAAATGTCTTTTATACATAATCTGTTTTATCAAGAGGATTGATTGCTTTCTTCTTTATGCTTATAGAGATCACAATCATTCTTTACCTTTCTAAACAGAAAGATCTTGAGATCTGATGTTATTTATATTGATGATGTTCTTCATCTTAGTGCGGTACATTCTGGGAATCCCATGAATGTCACACTTTCTAATTTGTACCGTAAATGTTTGTATCAGCAAAAATATACATTTCACCATATTTACTACTTTTGTTCCCCATGTGCGTATCTGTATGATTGAAAAAGGGAGTTTGACATCATAATGTCTGTTTATCAATGCCATAGGAAATTCTAGAGAAATATTTCTCATTTCAAAAAATTTGAATTTTCACTGTTAGTGGATCATGTTATTGTATGAATTGTTTTCAATAAAACTGGAATTTATCCTATCTTTACTTTTTGTTACATGATAGCATAATCTGCCTCTTTTTTTTAGTAGCATAAGTCATTTATACTATATCTTTCATCATTTGTATGCTAGTCTTGATCAGGTGCCTTGGTTGTCTGCTTATTTGATTCTTGTGAATCTATCTATATTTGTTTATCAAATCGAAATTCAATTCGAGAATCACTAAGCTAATTTTTGAATTGCGAATTGTAAATTTATTGAATCGTAAGATTCAGAAACACAATGCAAAATAGCTTGAAATATATCATATAAGTGATAAGTGATGTATACTGTTCAATATAATAATTTTAAACTTGAAATTGCTTACAACAACTGAATTGTTAAACTGGAAGCAACCAAATAGAGAGCATAGAACAAGTGAGTGTGAAACCCTTGTTTCAAAAGAATGAAAACAAGGAGGTAGAATAATCAGATAGGATGCAATCAATAATGCTCCTTTAATTCCTTTTCATGTAATTAAGCTTATCTGGCTTTTCAATTTGTGTGAAGAGAATCAGTGAAAGAAAAACAAAAAAGGCAAAAGCGGCAAATCACAGAATGATATGATTCATAAGTGATACAGAGTCACACTGATTCATCCATGTATTGCACAATTCAAAGTCCTTTGCCCCACATTACATTATACTAATTGCAAGCTTGTAAATTGTGTTATTCTAACCACTATATTTTATTCCTCAATCCTCATTCATTCAGCTCTATCACATTTTTTGGAGCTAAAAGGGAGTTGTTAATCAAACCAGGCTTCTCTATCTCCATTACAATTCTTCAATAAAATTTTAAAAGGAAACTGAAATGTTGGCTTTCTGAAAGAAATTGTTTAACTCCTTGTTAAATAATTAACTCCTCAATCCTCTGCGCCCTTGAAGAATAAGTGTTAAAAGTAAAACCATTAGTTCTGAACTGTCTAGATTTTATACACAAGTGAACTTGTTACTGCCCTGTGCCATGGTTTAAGATATATATATATATATCTTTTTCAACTTCACAAATTTGATATTGAATGTCTCGTGTGTGACCAGAAAGGTTGATGATGTCTCCATAACATTAAAAGGTAATAGAGCTTATATCTTTAATTAGATGCTCCCTTTTGTTTGCTGTACTGGATCACAATTTTTGGCTTAATTCATTTGTCTTCAAAGTGTGAACCTCTGGTACAATGCAGCTTGTTAATGTAAATAATTGGTTAAAAATTTTTACACATGGGGATCGAAAGTTTCAATGACGTTAATTATGTTGGCAAAATGAGTAACCTTTCAACCTCTGATTTGGTCTATGCAAGAAATATTAATTTGGTTTCCAACATCATTCTCTAAGAGGAAGCAGATATATTTCTCAAATAGGTTTTGTAAAGAATTAATTTATTTCATTTCGTAAAATTTCTAGGTGTTTTGTCTTTTGTCTTGCTCCATTATACCATTTGCTGGTTTGTCCTTCCTCTTCTTTCTAAAAGGCTGAGGGGAAGTGAATGGCTTGTCTTTCTTCTTAATTCAATTATTTTATCTCTTTGATTTTTTCTATTAATAATTCCCTCATTTGCACAATTGTTTAATGTTGTCTCATCTTAAAACAGTTCCCCACTGTGAGGTCTATTGAAAGGGCTGAATGTAGGCAATTTCTGCGCTATTGTACTGTTTTTTGTGTTTTTATGCTGCTCAAACAAATAGTTACATGCTATGATTTCTTTTAAAAAAGGAAAACTTATTGGTAGTTTTACAAATTTTAGGGAGGTTTTCTATAATCCTGGATCATTATTGTTCACTCTAGAAGATGAACGAGCAGACTGGAGGATTAGGCTCTTCAACTCCATCAAATGTTCCAATGAAAAGGAAACAAGGCAGACCACACAAAGTAGATAGTGGAGTTCAGGGTATGAACATGCCTGTAATGCCTAGCTCTTCTAGTAAGTTAAATTCTAACCAAACAGAAGGTACAGCTGTTGTTTGTGATGATGGAATACTGGGGAAGGAGATTGCTTGTGTCATTGAAGGCACTTTCAATGCTGGATATCTTATTAATGCGAGGTAGCAGCTGATACTTACTTAAGAGGTGTTGTTTTTCTACCCGAGCGAGTTGTTCCAGTTACTGCAGAAAGTGATGTCGCTCCACAAGTTAGGATGACAGAAAGGACAGAGATTCCAATTCCAGTTCCAGTTCTTAACCCAGAGACGCAGATACATAGTTCTGTTCCTTCATCAGGACAGTCTAACAAGCAACCTTTTGAGGCCGAATTGCAGGTACCCGTGTCTGTAGACCTAGTTCTCCCAACTGAGCTCTATTCCGGCTTATCAGTTTCACTTGGGAACCAATCTGCACCTGTTGTGACACCCATGTCTGATTTGTCAAAGATTGACTCTTCTATTTCCACTGGAGGAATTATGCCAAAGGGAATGTCAAAGCCTGGACCTGAAAGTCAGCCTGCCTCTATCTTGTCTGGGTTTGAGGGTGACAAAATCATCAAACAAGATGGAAAATTGCATGAAGTCGATGCTTCCAGACAGGCAAAGGAATCTAGTGCTGATGGAGGAGCAATAAAAGACTATCAGATAACTTCTGAACCCATCAACTCAGTTCCAACAGTTGAAAACACTGAGAAGGAGCTCCCAACTGGACAGCAGTCTATGCCTTCTGTTTATGAGCTGAATAAGTTGATTGCTGATGAACCAAAGCACTCAGTTATTGAAATCAACCAAATCCCTGTATCTGCTGAGCGTGAATCCATGCCACCAGAACTTAAAAATAATACTGTCGACAATTTTATGCAGAAGCAGGGCTCTCCAGAAACAGGTACACAAGAAGATACTAAAACCAAGCTTGCCATTGAGACTATACCCACAGTTGACACCACAAACTCAAACGGAAGACCAAGTACTGATATTGCTAACGTTCCTGATGTGGGATCAAACCATGCACCGGGACTCAGCCACCCTTCAATACTGAATGACAGAGCGCATGTTCCTTCTGAGTCCAAGCTTTAAAGTATTGTCGTATACTTATGGATGGAACTGTTTGATGAGTTTCTTTTGAATAATATTCTTCTGTTATGCATAGGAAAAGCTCTCCCTAAATTTTACTGTTTGTACATCTTAACCTGAGATATCCGTATACATTTTGAGGGAGAAACAAAAATAAACTCCTTTATTGTTAGCTCATGCACAATTTCAAAAATATTATAATTTACATATTTGTACCTTTAAAAGTATAAATAAGAATCCTTAAATATTTAGGAATTGTAAATGATCTTCATAAACTCAAATTCTTATCTTCTTCATCTTCATCCTTTAATGTTTTAGATCAGTGTCCTATTAAGATGAGACACTTGCTGGTTGATGATGCTAGTGGTGTCTTATACTAGGATATAGGTCCTAGGTCCTGCTTTGTTTTTCTTTTGTTTAGTTTCTTCTATTTTTTTTTATATACTTTGTTTAGTTTTTTGTTCTTGTTATCTTCCCATTCATAAAAAAACTCAAATCCTTATAAATTTACACGTTTTGTCTCTACAATTTAGTAGATTTCTTCATTTTTGTTATTGTAATTTTTTTTTTCGTTTTAATTCTTATAAAATGTGTTTATTTTCATTGTTCAAAACACTTTTTTTTTATTCAAAGTATTATTTAAAGTATTTTAAAGATGAAAAATAAAATAAACACATTTTGTAAAGATTAAAAAAAATTACAGAAACAAACAAAAATAAAAGTGTTAAATTGTCGGGAAAAAAAGTTTAATAACAAATCTTAAATACATCTAAATATGTGTATTCTAATTTAAGTAACAGAATAGAAAGATTTCACACTTGGGTGTTGCTGACTTGCTGTACTCAAGCACTTATTGAATTATTGTCATATTTACATACTTATAAAGCTTAATCCCCTATAAAAATAAACTTTTTTTTACAGAGAAATGACACATGTATAACAATTTATACATTATTTTATGTGTTTATCTCTATCATATTATTTATTATATTTTTAAATTTTCTCCTCATTTTTCTTCCTTTCTATTTATTGTACAAGTATAATTTCTCTTTTTTATGCATTCTCCAAAACAATTTTTTTCTTAACATTCTTCCTTCGCAAGAAACAATCCTATATCAAAAACTAGACTAAACAACTCAAATTCACTAACATAGTGTGACATGAATAATATATAATATTATTCTTTAAACATGTGATTAGAAGTTTAATCTTTTATTCACACATGAAAAAATATATTGAAAGAAATTAATCCTCAATAAATTTCAATATCTCAAAAGATTAGTTAATAAAAAACACATAATTAATTCTTAGCTTCTGACTATGCATATCACCAAATAAAAAAAAACAACATTCAATTTTGTGATGATCAGATCAACAAAATGAGAAATGAAATTAAAAAAAAATGTGAAATAAGAATATTACACAACTTCTACAAAGCAAGAAAAATTAAAATCCAAATCCAATTTCGACAGGCGAATTTTTCTAGTATAAGACAGGTTGCACCAAATGTTTATCAATAAAATAAAATTTATGCCCAAGTCATGAACACTCCCGTTTGGCGTGATCGTAAATTTTTAAGATAAACAATTTTCAAAACAAATGGAACTAAAACGACTTTCATCTCAGTTTTGAAACAATTTACATATTTTCAAAACCATGGCAAAGTGAGAATCTCGTCATAGTTGTCACTACACCATGAAATAATAGGAAATTAAAAAAAAACTAAAATAATAGAAAAAATAAATAAATAAAGAACCATGAAATTTATTAAAAATAATGCAATGAAAACCATAATGCATTATAAAGATCATCACATTACCTGTTTAATAGTAAAAAAAGGGACAATTTTAATAGTAAAATATACCGACAAAAGGACAATTTACCACCAGCTGAATATGAAAGTACGAGCATCGTAAAATCATAATGCATAATAGAGATCATTTCATAAATAAGTATTCAGCAAGCAATTTATGGATACAAAAGGCGGCTCCGATAAAATTTAATGTTATTAAGCAAACAAGGGGAAAAAAGAAAAAGAGTAGCAGAGTCGGTTTTCCACGAGACGAGAAGAGACACGCAACTCGATAAGTATCACAAAAGATTACAGAAGAAAAGGAACATTCTCTTCTCAACTATATCCTATTTGTTGCTGTTGCTGAGGTGGTTGGTAACCAGGATACCCCGGATAACTGCCATACATGTTGGGATCCTGTCCAGCAGCAGGAGCATACCCATAATTTTCATAACCTTGTGCAGCATACCCATAGTATCCACCACCAGAACCAGCACCACCATTCCACTGGTTTGGATCTGCCTGAGCCTGAGAAACAGAGCATTCAAAATTCAAACTCATTAAAAAGAATCAGAAACATATTGAAATCAAGTGCAGAGATGCAACACTATAACTACCTGTTTGTTTGAAGGACTGCGGCCCCATGAAAGACGAACATTTTGACCACCCAACAGGGTCCCATTCAACACCCGAAGTGCCTCTTCGGCACAGCTCCTGTTGCATGAAAAATCAAGACACAGTAAGAGAGCTGCCTAGACTAGTGTTATCACACAAGGTGAATGTTCAATAAAGGAGAGGTTACATTACCTGTCTGCGAATTGGACAAACCCACATCGCTTGCCTGCTGGAATCTTCACATGCACTAATTCTCCATACTGGCTGAAAACTTGCCTCAGATGATCATCAGTGACATTAGGATCCAAATTACCAACAAAAATCTGCAATTAAGATTCAAAGTCACAAACAAGTTGGAAAGAAAGCAGTTTTTACATTGAAAGAAGTACGCACAGTTGTATTATTTGGATCATTCTCATTCTGTGAACCTTGAGGTTGAGAATTCTGATATGAAGCTGCATTTTCAAAATAGAAGTGAAGTAAAAAGATGAATTATCTAAAACACGGATGGAAAAATCACCAAGAACAAATAGCAAAACAAAAATAGAGGAATCATATACCAAATAATATTGTAATAACTAAAGGTGAAACTTATTTAGTGTTCAATCTCAGGAACAACAAAATTAGCCAGTGCCTTACTTTTCCAAGCACCACAGATCTTCAAATAAGAAAAGATAAATATACACAACAATAGAAATGAAATTATAAGTAAACAATATATAAACAAATCAGTCAGTTAACATGAGCAATATATACAACAATAAGATAGAGGTCAAAGTTGAGAATCAACAACTTGGTTAGTACCATTCATGCACCACAAACCTTCAGAAAAGCAGTTGGACACCATCCAATATAAATGAAATCAGTAGAAAAGTTTGAGTGTGCATTTAGATTATCAGAGTAAATACAACAAAGATAGCGGTAATATAGTGACAATGGCAGAATAGAGGCACAGTTACAACTAAAGTAGTCATGGTAACTGATAAACAGAAAATATCTAATCTAAAATCACAAGCACCACAAGATAATATTACTGGTCCAGCCAAGCAGAAAATATCTAAAATCCAAAATGACAAGGAAAAAGGAAGGAAGTGAAGATGGAATGGGAGAAGAATGAAGAAAAAAAACATAAAGTAAAGCCTAGAGATACAACCTTGAACTTGATCATATTGGCAATCCTATATCTAAAATTTTCCAGCATTTGAGAAGAAGAAAAAGATATCAATAGCAGGTTCTAAAGACCATGCTAACTGAAAGGAATGAGCAATGTAAAGTAAAATACAACTTCAATTGCATGGCATTGCGCTTAGAAATTGGGAATAACTGAATGGGAATAGAACCTAATCAAGAAAATATGAAACCACACGACAACACAAACATAACCAGCCAGCAAAAGTGTAGTTTCTGGAAAATCAGTAATAAACACTGGCACTAAACATTTTTTCCTCGTGGACTAGACATTGGAAACTGAAATTAATAGGCATTTGATAGAAGAACAGAAGAAATACTAAAACATAAATAAGGTCTTCTTTGGCACAAGGGAACGCTAACAAAGAAAGTCAAAGATGTAGTTCTTATGACAAACTAACAGGAGTAAATTAAAGGAGCGAGGTTAAGAATGGATGACTGAAAAAATAATTAGCGAGAGAAGTTGCAATGTAATTTGAGTAAAAACTCAACCAACAACTGGAATGAAAAGAACTTGAAACTGTAGGCGAAAAAGAAAATGCCACAAAAAATAACGGGCAAAACATAAACGGATAACTGACCTAAGCAAGGATATGCACTAAAATGGTAACCATTTCAGCTGAAATCAGTTCCAGGCTCCGGGATGACAGAGCCTCTTGACACCCTGCTTCGAGACAACATGAGTTCTATAAGATTTTATTATTATATATAATTTATTTTGCCCAAATTTTTAAAGGAAATTGCAGGAAGAAATGAGTTTGACTGCGAATCTTCAAGTGTGTAACTGAAAAGAATCAAAACTTAATAACATTTAGCATACACCAAAAACAACATTCTGAGACACAGCATTAAATTCAACCAGTATCACTCATCTAACAAGGACAGCTCAATTTTCCCTTAAGCAGCATATGAAAGAGATATTTGCAGCAAAAAGAACAAACAAGATAAAGAAAGAGACATACCTTTGGGCTGGGACTGAGTGGTGGGGGTTTTATTAGAGGCGGGTCCAATCCTCATGGGTCTTGTTGAGCAAAGAACCCCTTGCATCTCAGTCATAGCCCTCACTTGCTCACTCTCATCTGAAAACCTTACAAAGCCATATCCCTTGGTCCGGCCAGTTAGCCTATCAATGACAACTTTTGCACCCTTCACCGAGTTATAACGAGCCCTAAATGTCTCCTGAAGAAGATAATCAGTAACATCTGCAGCCAAGTCACCAACAAATATGGTGTAATCTGGAGAATCGTCGTGGCGCGACCTCTCACCAGCACTAAAAGTTGCCCAATTCAACCTGAAACTCTGCCCCCCATTTGGCATTATTGCCCCATTATATGTTTGAAGAATTCTCTCAGCTCCAGCACGACTATTAAACTCAATAAACCCATAACCTTCAGATTGACTAGTTTGCTTGTTTCGAATTACTTTAACCGATGTAACCTACAATAAAACAGAACAAACATTTAGTATCACGACAGAACATTTGCATGTCTAGCTCAATACAAGTTTTAAACTAACAAGTACATATGTTTAAAAAAACATAGAACAGACAAACAGAAAACCATATTCACCTTTGTAGAACACATTTATTACCACAACCGAGCATTCATGCGTCTAACTCAATACACAATTCAAACTAACAATTGCACGTGTTTAAAAAACCTAAAACAGACATACCGAAAACCAGATTCAACTTTGTCGAACACATTTATTATCACAACAGAACATCTAACTCAATACAAAACTAGAACGGACAAAGAACCATCTTCGACTTTGTCGAACACAAATAAAGAATGAATACAAAATCCAACCTAAAATGCTACAAAACCCACACCTCAGTATCATAACAGAACACTCTTACACCTAAGCATAAATCAACAAGTACGGGCATTTAAAACAAAATCTAGAAAGGTTCTAATTTCATGCTGCAGAAAACCCTAACCAATTTAGCCAAAAACAGCTAACAATACAAACCACCAAAATTCAATACAAAAATTAAACCTTCAATCCACCAAAAACTGACACTTCAGTATCACAACGACAGAACAGCCGCACGTCTAAATCAATACCAAATTCAAACCACGATTAACACAGCAGAAATCCCTATTCAAACTAAAAGCACAAACATTTAAAAAAAAAACCTAAAAGTGATCAAAATTCACGTAGAAAACAAAAGGTCTATTCAATAGGCTAATGAAAACAAATCAACTTGAAATAAAGGAAAGAGAAGGGATACTAATTATTATTATACCTCGCCGGTGTGAGCAAAGCAGGTATAGAGATAGTTCTCGTCCATCCAGTACTGCAGATCCCCGATCCAGAGGGTTCGGACCTCGTCGGCGCTGGCGGGCTGCTGCTGAGGCGGAGGCTGGGCGGAGGGGGCCCACATGGCCTGCGGGGCCTGGGCCTGCGGCGGCATCATGACGTAGGGTTGCTGCTGCTGCGGCGGAGGCTGCTGGTACTGTTGCGGCGGCTGCTGGCCCATGGTGGGAGGTGCCATGCCGGGTCCTGGCTGCTGCATCATCTCGCCCCGCAAATCTGAGAATTCTAGAGAGAGAAAGAGAGGGCAAAGAAAGAGAGAGAAAGAGATTGAGTCTCGATGCCCCTTTAAAGGAAGACTCACAACCCTAACCCTAAAAAGGGGATGGTATTGGTAAGGTAAGTAAGGTGCGTGCGTGATGGGCACTATGGTTTTTTATTTTTTATTTTTTATTTTTTATTAATTAAAAGATTGATTGGATTTTTATCGTTTGGGTGATTAGGTGGGGGATTCTCATTGGCTGCTGCTGCAAACGACGCATGTTCTCTGTACTCGTGTCAGAGATTGACGTCCTCTTCTTCCTTCACTTAAACCTATGTATTTCGAGCTTCATTTTTTTTGGGCGAATAATTATTTGATTTGATTGCTGTCAAAGAAAATTGAAAGTTAATTTGATTTTTTTTTTATTTTGTGTAAAAAAGACAGCTTTCTAATACACAGATAAAAAACTTAATTTAAAAATAAAGATACGCAGTTAAAAAAAAACTAAATATACAGATAATGATACAATGAGAGTTGTCTAAAATAATTTTAAAAAATGTTTAGATGATAATTAAATTAAATTTAAAATCAAATTAAAAGATATATTTGAAAAAAAAACTAAATTAAAGATTTAGTACATTTAATTAGGATAAGACATATATCTTAATTTGAAAGTGATATCAACTTTAAAATTATAATTATAGTTCATATATTTTATAAATCGACTTTGAATTAGCTTAGTTTAAATTAATTTTAAAACTAAATATAAAACCCCTTTCTAAATAAACAAAATTTATATTTTTTATACTCAGTTTAATCAATTTTAAATTTAGTGATATTAATTAAAAAAACTTATTGAATAAACATTTGTTTAATATTTATATGAAAATATTGTTATTATCAAAGAAAATTTAGAAATAAACTTTTTCATATAAATGTTAAGTTCTTTTTACATGTTTTTCGAATACTTACATGAATATCTGTGGTACAATAAGTTTAAATAGTTCGTAAATAAACTCTTGCAAATTCAATTCATAAAAGGAAAAGAAAACTCTTGCAATAAGTTTTTGACCGTTGATTATATTTTAGCAAATCGTTTTCTGATCGTTGATTACTTCAATGGCTTCAATTTCCTGATGGGAATTCCGAGCTCACAGGTCACAAATACGAATGCCCGCATGATATGACTTTACCCGTCAATTCCATTTATGTCCGAAAATGAAACGTTTCGGAATTGGGTCTTTGGAGCACAACTCGGTCACTGTTTTGCGGGCTGGTACGAACCAAAAGCTTTGAACTTTTTTTCTTTTGCTTTCTGATTGAAAATTTGAAACAATTGATCTTATGGTCCGATCAGTTTTTGTTTTATTATCTGTTTTCTGTTGCATGAACAAAGTTGAGTGGGTGCTGATTTCATAAGCTGTACTCATGTACCCAAATGCGTTTTGGCATTTTGCTTTGTTAAGTCTAGTGCTACTTCATAGCGGGAATTTGGGTTGTTGAAGTGGAGTAGAGTTGTGAGAATTTGTGAGATCAGAGTTATTGCATAATTTCAAGTGTTGAAGCGGACAGATTTAGTTTCACTGGAGTGAATTGCGAGCATAGAAAGAAAAAGAATCTGAGGAATTGGGGAGACAATGGATTTGCATTTGAAGAGTTTGTTTGACAGATTTCAGGAGCAATTTGGGTCTGGTCCTGGTCTTGGCCCTGGATCTGGGACATGCATGATGAAAGTGGATGGCATTGCTCCAAATTTTATTAAATCTATATACAAAGCTTCTGCAGCTTTGTATAGAACTGAGCCGTGGAAGAGGCTGCGTCCGGGGCACTTGTTTGGCGTCCGGGTTGGGAAAGATTCGGATTGGCCTGGCAAGAAACAGCCTTTTCCATGTGTTCAGTTTATTGGAGGGGATGGTGGAGATGTTGGATTTTACATGTTTAGAACAGAGAATGATGCTAAGAAAATGACAGGGTCTAGGGAGACCATTCACTCTCCCAATGTTGAGCTTCTGAGGGTCACATATGAAGTGGACTCTTTGATGTTCCCTTCTAACCGCAAGATGATCAAGTCTTTGTCATTGGAAGCATCAGGCTCAGATCGTTTTCCTGTTATTGATGTTGCTCGATGCACACCTTCTGGCGATCTTCGATTTAGAAATCCAAGCATTGAAGAGCTTAGGTTTGTCTATGCATTCATGAAGGCCATTTCCCTGGTGCACTCCTTACTTCAGGTTGACAGGGAAAGTGGTCCAAAGTATTCAACTGTGGTGTGTTTTGAACCTTTTATAGAGACTGTTGATGTTCAGTGGCCTCCAGAAGTAGCCAAGGGAGGTTATGACCTTGTTGCTGTTACCGTTTCCCACCCGCCGGGTCAGGCATACGATGAAAAATCTAATAGTGCAAGTGCTGGCTCGACCCCCACCAAGTATGTAGAACCACCTAGGGAGGACACATTCAATGACACAAAAGCATACTCAAGTACTGGCTTGAGACAGTGTGCAATGTGTGAGAAAGAAGTGTATGGAGAACAGTCTATTTGCTGTGGCCGGTGTAGAGCAGTTGTTTACTGCAGTTCAATCTGCCAGAAGCAACACTGGAACGACACACATAAAAGCATGTGTGGACTTTACAAGGCCATGATGGAGAGGGAAGAAGAGCTGGCTATAATGATTTTCATGTTCCCATGTTCTGCTGACCAGCCTTGTAAGTGGCTTGAATCATTAGGTATCCACCAGAAGGGTATGTGGAGGAGAAAGTGCAGTTGCTATTCTCACTGCTCTTTTGGTCTCCTTCCTGTGAAAGGTGGGCTGCAGGAACTATGGGGTGGAATTGATGAATTTGAATACCCTCATGACTCTCCATTTAATAACCATTTCATCTCAAGCCCGTTTCTTCTCTCTGGTTGGCCCGAGTACTACAACCTTCGTTCGCTTCCATTGTCAAGTCCTGTTGCCGACATTCTCTCGCATCCATTGACTGTGTATCACATACTAACTACCCTTAATATAAGTTCAAAGAACCTTATACTGAAAGGGAAAGAGGTGATTGTCCACTACCTTGGACCTGAAGGCGAGTTGGATTGGATGCCAGCATTTGCAGAAGTAGGACACTTGCTTAATGGGTTAGGCAATGTACAAATAGTGATGGTGGGACCAGAAGTTCCAACAAATTTATCGGGTACAACCTCAGGAATTGGTAGCAGAGTTAGAGTGAATCTTGTGAGGGGTGTTTATCAGGTGGAAGCCTCCTACCTACCTTCTCCACATGTTGTCATTGCTCTGAATTCTAGATTAGAAAGCTATTCTAGTTGGGGTGGAGCTCTTGATTTAATCAAATCAATTGGGGTGCCTGCCTTCTTCACTGATCAATCCGAAGTTTCATGTGTAAATGCTAAACAAGTCCTTCGGAATGCTGGACTGCACATCACACATCCGGTGACTCCAAATCCTTTCCGGTCACCTGTGAAAAATCTCACAGCTTCTAGCAATCTTCCTTCATACAGCAATGGTTTTGTCTTTGGGGTGAATACTTGAATGCAGTCCAAGAAAATCCAAAAACAAGTGTCTGTCTACTGTCATGCATTCTCAAGATTGCAGCCAACTTCAAATTTTCTCGATTGTCGTGCAATTTGCTGAACATCACAGTCACAGCAAACTACAAAGATCATTGTATGTCTCATTGAATAATGTATATTGATTTCAGTTTAGCCAGAGATCTTGTTATAGTCTCTGAGTTATGGACCCTGTGGTTTTTATATGATTTTGTATCTTGAGCCTCTAGTGGGCTGAGTTCTTTGATTGTTTTCCCCTTATCTCATTGAAGTTTATGTCTCTTAACTCTCCTAGAATGTTGTTCAGAATCCTCAAAACCTTGCTTGTATAAGTTGAAATCTAAATGTCAGTTGTTTTGGTAAATCAATACCATTGTGCTCAACCCGTAGTGGCCCAATTGTTTTGAGAAGAAATAAAGCAATGTTGAAAGTTATCCAATATATGAAGTTCATGCTTACATTTCATCAAGTATATATAGCTGATTTACTCCAAAACAGCGGTGAATCACGTGATACATGAACCAAATTAAATTGATTCATAGTTCAGAGTGAATTAAAAGATGAAGCCTTGATATTTCCAATCAATGAATGACCCACATGCTAAGTCATATATACAATTTATCAATGGATGCTGTTAACTAGTGTCTCAAAAATCCTGATTAGAAATTTAATAAATAAAAAAATATTGAAAAATATAATAATATATTGAAAATATTAAATTATATATATTTTCATAAACATTTTTATGGATATAAATAAGAATCAAACTATAATCAATATACTCAAGGACTTAAAATGATTGTATCATTTTTATCACCACTGCATAATGATTTATATTACATTTTAACATTGAAAAGGCATTATTTTACAACCTTGGTTGGGGGAAATGAATTAAAATAAATGAAATATAATGAATTTTTATAGTTTTCTCTTATTTAGTTCGAAAGGGAGGAAAAAGATAGAGGAAATTAGAATCTCTTTCATTTTTTTCTGCTGATATTTCATATTTGTAGAAAATAAAAAATAATTCTATTATTAATATTGTATTAACTAAGTTATTGAAATTTTATTTTCTTCACTTCCCCTCCCTTTTTATCTATTAATATTTACAAGGATATATGACTGGTACATTACTCTTAATTATTTTTTCCCTTTCTCCTTATAAACTCAATAAAGAAGGGAGTTTTATACTTTTATTTGTTCCTTTCTTTCCTATTTTTCTGTTAAAATTCTCTTATTCCCTTTTTTGAGTGAAATAATTTAAGAGTAAAAGTAAAAGATGAAAATATAATATAATGGATTATGTAATAAAAAAGTTTTAAAAAATTAGAGGTATAAATAAAATAAATGAAAAATTGAGCAATGCAAAAATCAAAATAGATAAGATTATAAGGTAATTAAAAGTTGTGCATCCGATGGGAGAAGAGAGAAAACAATGAGGTCCAAGTATCCAACTCTTTATCAACCAAAAAAGAAAAGCAGTGATCAGAAGCCTCTGATCTGTTGAGTCCATCACCCCAACTTGCCCACTTGTCTATAAAAGAAAATAAATCCAACTTACCTATATATCATTTTCCACTAACACCATATATAGAAACCAAACTCAACAAGGAAACTCAAAATTTTCTCACATAACCACCAAACAATGGAGTTCCCACACTCCCTTCAATGGCAATACGGCATCCCTTCTCACCTTCTCTTTCCCTACAATTTCATCCCTGAAAACCATGTTCACTGG
Organism: Glycine max; assembly: GCF_000004515.6. NCBI lineage: Eukaryota > Viridiplantae > Streptophyta > Magnoliopsida > Fabales > Fabaceae > Glycine > Glycine max. Next base: position 31,396,423 of record NC_038249.2, read on the forward strand.
ACAGAAACCCCTGACTCTCACATATTCTCAGCTGACATCCCTGGTAAGCACCACCTTAATTAGTCATGTGGGAAAATAATGATACTAAATAAAGTCCTTCCCTTCAATCATACGTCTTTTGTTTTCTTTGTTTCGGTTTGAGTAAACAGTAAACAGTCTATGTACTTATAAGTTTATTGATTTTTACCATAACTATCTTAATAATCATATCATCCATAATTTGTGATTGATTGATATTATTTTACTCTAATAGTGTATAAAAATTAAACTCTTTTGGTTTTCCTCATAATTTTTATTAGGGTCTTTTGAACTTGGTGTCTTTATTTATTTATCTGGTGCTTGCTTGTTGTGGTAGGTGTGAAGAAAGAGGAGCTTAGAGTGGAGGTTGAGGACTCAAAGTACCTCATAATCAGAACTCAAGCAGTGGATAAATCCACAGAACCTGCGAGGAAGTTTGAGAGGAAGTTTAGGCTGCCAGGGAGGGTTGATCTTGATGGCATCTCTGCAGGGTATGAAGATGGAGTTTTAACTATTACAGTTCCAAGATCACTTAGTAGAGGTTTCTACATTGACCCTTCTGATGTGCCTGAGAATTTGGAAGTTCTTGCAAGAGCTGCTTAATTGAATGAATGAATGGTCCTTGTTTTAATTAGGAACTACCATTTACTGATTGTGATTGATTCTTCTAGGTTCTAAGGAAATTAATTAATGAAACATTGGTTATGGTGTCTTTGCGTGATTTGGGCCATGTTCTTCTTATCTGAGTGATTCTTGTGTACAAAATGATTGTGGATTGTGATCCAATTGTGTTCTATTATTTTCAGAAGTAACATGGATCCAAGACTTCAACTCGCAGATATTTAGCTAACTTTTATATCAAATTTGCCACACTTTCATACTTTACCTAAATTTTATGGAAGTAGATAGGTAGACACTAAATGCTATAATATTTTAAATAAGGTGTTAATTTGATACTATATGAAGAAGTATTTGTACATCATTTAATGTCCTCAGTGTTGTTTCATGGCCTTTTACAAAGCCAGGACGCAATCAATATGATTTACACGTCTCTGAATAATTTGGCCCTTTGGAAATTTCGGATATTTTTTAAGGAGTTTTTTGGTCAATTGCTTCCGGTATAAAAATCCCAATAAGAGATAAAAATCTTCACATCAAACTGGCACAAGTGGATGCAGATATTTTTGGGTAGCGTAATCGATATTTTGGCTTTTCAAGTTTTATTCAATAAGGCAACTTTGAATGGGAAAAAAAGAATCCATGGACATGGAAATATTCCATGTCCCACTCCCACTGAGAAATGCAACACATTCACGTGATCACATCGATCGTCCAACTCCAACCAAAACAACTTGGAGCAGTTAAGTACAACTTGCCTTAACAGTAACATAGTACAACACTTTATGACTCGAATCATGCCATAATAATAATAAACAAAAAGAAAAACTATTCAAATTAACTGCATGTTACCGACTTACCTCCTCAGACTGAAGGAACACGTGAATCTTTTACATAATGAGATAGGTTTTCTTCATTCATTCTGTGGCTCCCATTATCGGCTTGCCAGTCAATAATAATATTGCTAATATTTGCTAAGCTTCGTGTTATATTGGTATTTGTACTCATCAATTGGGGGTCTTGCATACTATACAAAATAGTAAAAGGCAATAATTGTAAGAATCTATCCAATTATATATATATATATTGAGAGGTATCTATCCAATTATATATTACTAACTAGTTAACGTGTATACTGTATATTAAAGGACTTGTAATACATGGTTGTTCTTTTACAAGTGATTATGGTTGTCTTCTTTCCCTTCAAAAACACTACTACGTCAATGAGAAAGGAAAAAAAAACACAGTTGTTATCGAAGTTTGGCTTCCCCGTCTCAGTGTCTCTAACTCTAACAACTCCTTTTCTTATATTTTCTTTCCTCCTTTTTCTTACTCTTGCTCCTCTCTTTCTCTTTCCACTGTTCACTTTTTTTTTTCCCAAAATTACACTCTACCACTACTAGAGGCGATATTTTATGGTGTACGTACTACCTCCTACATAGGCACCATCATATCTACCATCTCCAAAAACCACCACCCTCAACAGAAACCAACCCCATCTCTTTTTTTTATTTTATTTTTATTTGGTACCACAAATTAGGATCTTTAAGCTCTCAAGTGACACCTTAATATACTTTCACATGTTCATCCATTTTTTTTTATAAACTCAATATGTGTTATCAATTGAGTTATAGAGTCATTAAAGAACTAACCCCATCTCTACCTTTCACCCTTATGCACCCTTACCACTATGAGCACTCCTACGATGTCTCTCTAACAAGCTATGTGACTCCAACAAGTGCCTTCCTTCTCACTTTTCCCAGTTGAACAAGTCACAACTAAAATAAAATAAATTAAAGATTGAAAAAAAAAAACAAATCAAATAGATACATGAATGAATGGAGGGAGGAAGAGAGTCAAGAGGATGCGAGATTGAAAAATAATTTATATATTATGGTTGGTGTTAAAACCTTTCGACTCTAATATGCGCTTTTCTTGCATGGCATCGGCTAAGTCGCTACTATTGAGTGTCTAGTTCTATTGGTGGATGTAAATTGTTTTGACCTTTATTTAAGTTATTGTTAACCATGGAAACACTAACGTTAGCCTCAACCAAGCAAATACTAGTTAACGTCGACCAAGCAAAAACTAACGTTAATGTCAAACCTTTTTAATTTGACATATGGCTTTCAATTTAGCATTGGCCAGGCTGACACTACCAATTAGCTTCGACAATTTTAGCATCGACCACGCAGTTGTATTTATCGTTGACTTTCATTTGCCAACATTTGCTTTTGGCCCACACTAATTCACATTTTCATGTAGTGAAGGTTACTTCAAGGTCATTGATTTTGCTCACCAAAATGAAAGTCGCATCTCAGTTCTATTTGTTTGCCTCTAAGTGGGACTTAATTTCTAATGTACGTAAAACGTGGGATGACATCGATTTGTGCACTAAATTGACAATAAGAGATAACTAGTGATGGAGTAAAAAAATGGCAACCAATGATTAGATCTTCTTATGAGGATATGAGTTAAATAATAAATATTCCTTTTTGGATGGTCTACGAGTAGCTCAATCGATTAGTTATAAAATACAATTAGTGTTAAAATAATACTTCTTTCAATCATTTTTATAAGTGTTTTGGAATAGGGTTTTTTCAATTAGATTAGAGGTTGTCTACTCATAACAAAATGAGGATACACAACCTTTAAAGTTTTGCGTGCAAACTCAAAGAAACTAACAAAAGTCAAAGAATTCAATCTTGGATCAACGGAGGGTACATATGCATAACCCCCAAGTCTTAAGTGCATAGCTTCAAATTGACTAACAAAAGTCGAAAAGTTTGGACTTGGACCAACCGAAGGTACATAGTTCTTGAGTCTCGAATGTGTAACTTTAAAGATATTAATAAATCAAGATCGACTTCGGTCTCCGACAGACCAAATGATACAATAAAAATCAAATGGATGCATTTTTTTTTTCATTAATCGTAAAAAATATGGAATCACTTTTAATACATTAATTATTAATTTTCTTGTATGTCATTCATTTATTATGGACTCTATTAATTAAATAGTCACTCATTTTTCATGCAAGTGGATGTATTTATCATTTATTTCTACTAACAATATAACTCACACTTATGATGGAAGAAAGTTATCATTTTTTTTTTATCTTTAGGAATTGACCACGGTATCAAGAATTTACCACATTCACTTCAATTAACTGGGCTAAACCCCTTGACTGAGAGAAAGTTATTGCTTAAAGTGTGTGTAGTGTGATTAAATACAACCAAGAGTCCCTCCATTTCAAAATATATGATGTTTTGGCATTAAAAATATAAATTACTTACTAACTATATATCTTTATACCTAATTACAAGACCTTCTTAATTAATTCACATTCATTAAAAAAAGTGATTAATTCAATTAATCACATTATTATTTGTATTATTATTGTAAAATTAGTTTTTTTTATTTCTCTATTTACTTTATTACTTCTTATTAATTTTTAGAGACAAGATAATTAAGTAAAGGTGTTTAAGAGAAAAAAATAATATATCTAAAAATTAGAAAATAAAATCTTATAAAAATAGACAAATAATTTTTTAAAAATATTTTTATAATTAATGACAGAGAAAGTAATGTTTTTAGTTTTCTATGAAATATTTAAACTTTTATTCAAAACTTACCCCAAGATAAATTTCATCTGTGTAATGATTTTTTTATTACTATGCTTATCAACTTTTCAACCACCATCACTAATCACTCAACGTTACAAATAATGCATTTATAGATAATACGGATATTCAAGTAAATCTGTTTCAATAATTAAATTATTTATTGTTGTTCCTAAACATCCGTCATTTAGAAAAAAAAAAGTATTAAATCATTTAGTTCTATGATTATTTTGAAATAAAAATAAATTTATGACACTACTTGTATTTTAACTTGTGCAATGCACATAATAAATATTTATTATATACAACAACAAAAATTAATTTATAATAAATAAATATTTCTAAGCATATAAATTATATTATAACTAATTTTCTATTAATCAGTAATTTTAGATTTATGATAAATAATTTAAGGTGTGATATATTATTATTTTTATTTTATTTTAAAAAATATTAAAATTAAATCTAGAACTAAAGATGTTAAGAATGATTGATTGAAAGAGATGATAAGTTTTAATATTAAACAACCCCGATAATGTTAAAAGTATAAGAGCATATATTAAATGTATGTTAGGAGTATATTAATTTTTATTAATTAACTTAATTACTTTTGTTTATTTTAATAAATTAGTTATTTTTCTTGGAGAAAGTATATTTTAATTAATTTATTGAATAACTATTATAAAAATCAATAACATTTTCTATAATGATAATCTTAATATATTATTAAATGAAGGATAAAATATAAGCATGTCCTCTTTAATGTATTTCATTTTTTAAAATTGGTTTCTTAATTTTTAAAACTTTTAAAATAATTTTCCTATTTAATTAATGATACCATTTATGATTTATTTTATTTCAACTATTGGTTGATTTTCATAATTTTTTTACGTGGGTGAAATAATAATATACACCATTCTTATATTTTATCATTAAAATGAAATTGTAAAAGAGTACATTTTAATTATAATAATTAAATGCAAAACTTATTATATGTTTTTTTCCTCCTAAATTTAATCCATTGTGTGACGAAAAACACGGCAAACAAATCAAGAAGAAGGCGATTGGTTCGTAAACACCACGCGCTTCGTGATTCGTGTTGTCTTTGTCATTGTGTTCTGATCTTCTTCTTCTTCCTCTTTGCATCGCTTCTTCCTTCATCACTTATCTTCATCTGCTTCTGTCACATCATCAAGCATTCTCACATCGCTTCTCAGTTTCTCGTTTTCCCAATCGCAGCTAAAAAATCCTCTGTACCCTTTTACCCTTTTCTCAATAAGAAGAAATTAGGAAACGCAACAATGGCTCAAGCGGTTGAAGAATGGTATAAGCAGATGCCCGTCATCACGCGCTCCTATCTCACCGCTGCTGTTGTCACCACTATCGGATGCTCCCTTGATGTAAACCCCCTTTTTTCATCCTCTCACTTTTAGGGTTTCCATTATTATTTTCTAATTTATTTTTATGAATTCGGTGCGTCTAATTTGGATACATTCATTTTAGGATTCTTGTTATTCTTTTTAATTTCTCGATTTGAAATCAAATCGTGAATGCGGTTGTGTGGTTATTTGTCGTTAACTTTAAAGAGTTTCTAATGAACATGTGGTTGGATCGTGTTTATGTTAGCTTGGTCTGTTGAAAAGTTGTCATGTTTTATTGTTCTTTGAAATTTTGTATTTGAAGGATTAATTTCGTTTTGATCGCGATGATTTGGGAACTGTAGGTGACTCATTCTTTATTTATTGATGCTCTTTTTTGTGGTGCCGCAGATAATTTCTCCGTATCATTTGTACTTGAACCCTATATTGGTGGTGAAGCAATATCAGTTTTGGCGCCTGGTTACTAATTTCTTGTACTTTCGTAAAATGGGTAAAATTTCTGCCGTTCACCATTTAATGAATTGTTATTCATCAGATACTTGGGCATTTCAAATTCAGTTTTAATGTAGAAAACGTCTCAATTTTTTTTATGCTAACATGATTGGGGCACTGATTTTCATTTCAAGTTGTCTTCGTGTATGCATAGTGATTTTTGTTGATGCCACCTGTGAGAAACTCATTTTATTCTTTGTTTAGGTAGATCATAAAGTCCCCCACCCTTGGGCAGTTACATATGTATGTGATAATGAGTATTGATCGTTTCCTGATTAATTCTGGTAAATGGGGATCATGGACATTTTTAAGCATCATAAATTTAATCCTTACATGATGAAAATCACATTAAGAGGGCAATTACATTAAATAAATTGTAACTGTTTTCAGAAGAGCACTAGTGAAGAAAGGCTATTGCTATAGGTGGGGGGGGGGGGGGGGGTATACCCACATTTTGGGAAAGGGGTCAATCTGATTGTCCCTGACATAATCATAAGAGATATGAGTATGGGCATGATAGTTCCCAGAACTAAACTATTTGATTGAAGATATGAGCTTTTGTGGGCTTATCAGAAGCAAGGAAACTGATTTATGATATTTACACATGACCATGGTTACCAACTTTGCTGAATTATGTATTAGAAATTAGATCATGCATTTCTGATTGTGGATCTTTTGCAGTAGTATGCAATCCAGACTTCCAAATGCAACCTATCCTCTTAGAAGTAAAATAAGAGGGAGACTGAAGCTTGCATTGATGGTTTGACGTGTATAACTTAGTTAATAAGTTACTAATCTCTTTATTCAAATGGGTGTCTAACTGTCTATTGTATAAAATGGTTGCTTCATAAGTACACCCATTATTTTCTTTTGCGGCTCTCGTGTCTGTGGACTAGATTATCAGATGCATATCTGTATTCAAACCTTCAGCACATCCTTATATGATTTATTAATTATTATGGCCATTTACTCTCTTTAGTTCTTGACATTCACCTGTGATTTTCCTGAATTACAATGACACCTTCCAAATTCCCTCTAATAATAACCCTTATTCTTATTTGTTTCATAATCGTTTGATATTTAATTAGAAAGTTATGCATCTTCTAAATTTGACATGGTATTTTCTTATTGAATGGGCAGACTTGGATTTCCTGTTTCATATGTTTTTTCTTGCTCGTTACTGCAAGCTTCTTGAGGAGAACTCGTTCAGGGGGAGGACTGCTGATTTCTTTTACATGCTCTTATTTGGTGCCACTGTATTGACTGGAATTGTTCTTCTTGGGGGCATGATACCTTATTTATCAGAGTCGTTCGCAAAAATAATATTCCTTAGCAACTCATTGACATTTATGATGGTAAGTCACATTTTTATTTTTCACTCCTCGTGTTCAAATCTGTCACAATTCACAAACGTGAAAGCTTAATTTTTCTTTTTTCAGGTTTACGTGTGGAGCAAACAAAATCCCTTCATTCACATGAGCTTCCTGGGTCTCTTTACTTTCACTGCTGCCTACCTTCCATGGGTGCGTAAGCTCTATAGGATAGGATAACATCTAATTGGGTTTATACTTAATTGATCTTTGATTTTGTCTTTTGCTTAAGTTCATACTTATGGTCAAGGCAACCTAACCTTGAAGTTTATGCTTGTAGGTTCTCTTGGGGTTCTCTGTACTCGTTGGTGCTAGTGCTTGGGTGGATCTACTGGTATGCCTCCGTTAATTAACATTCACACACCTGATTACTATCATCTATACATTTTGTAAACAACAGCTTAGCTAATGTGAATCTTGACCACATTTTTCAGGGAATGATTGCTGGCCATGCATATTATTTTCTTGAAGATGTTTATCCTCGGATGACAGGTCGTAGGCCACTAAAAACACCATCATTCATCAAAGCACTATTTGCAGATGACCCAGTTGTTGTTGCACGGCCTGCTAATGTCAGGTTTGCTCCCCCACCTGCTGAAGAACTTCACCAAGATTGAATGAATGCCCATCAAAATGGTTAGAGGATTAGCAAAGGAACAGCAAAGCGGTTGACCGTGTAATATATAGATTTTAAACATCTTTTTTTCGCGTGCATTTGTTAATTAATTAGGATTTAAGGGGCAACTATGTCGAATGTTCAGGGTTTTAACTGAATGAGATCCTCTTTTCTCATCGTAGTTTGTCAGACACCACCTTGTAGATATGATATTATATCCTCACGTAGTCCACAAAGTTTTTTTTAAGCTAGTTAAGTCAACAAATTTGGTTCTTCTATTTAAAACTCTAATTCTTATTTTATTTTTTATCCAAATATTTGAGACTTTATGATGAATTTGAGATTCAAAATAATTTTAGAAGTTTAGAGGTAAGAAATTAGTGAAGTTTTGAAGTATTTTGTAAGGTATGAAATAAGGATTGCAAGATAAAATTTGGGTTTTTTTTTTTTGTAAAAGATTGATGTTTTGGGCAGTAAATTTAAGATTTGTTTTTTAAATAATCCAAATGAAGAATTTGAGTAGAAAAACAAGAATTTGATAAAAACAGACGAAAATTGTTGCAGGCATTAACTTAATTTTTTTTAAAGACTAAATTGCAATTAAATCTTTTTTTTTTCATTTTATTTTGTTCTTCTGTTTAAAAGATGCTCTCTTGCGCCTACTTATTCATGTAGTTTTTCTGTCGATTAACACCTTGCTTGTTCAGTCATTGAAAAAAATTATAATTTATTTCCAAATAAAAATTGAAAAAGATTAAATAAAGAATAAAAATGGAAGTAAAATGGAAAAAAAAAAGATTTTCCTTGATTAATTGAATGAAAGTGCAAAATTACGTTGAGAATTGTGTTAGAGAACATTTCTCACATTAATGGATTAGAAAAATGATATATAAAAGAGGATTATGAGTCGAAAGTCTTGAAGATATTCAAATCACTTGCATTTTATTAACTCTCTCATTTGCATAAAAAATAAAAAATAACTCTCTCATACATTATCAGATATGGTCTGCAAATGAATTTTAATTAGTTGCTTGTACATAAATTTTATCAAGAAAGGGACCAGAAGTGTATATATTGAGAAAAACACTAGTCCTTATACTTCTAATAACACCAAAATCAAGACCTAATAGCCACTCCAAGTCAATATGCAAGCCTCATATTGACTTATTAAACTTTAATTATTATTTTTATGAATAAATTCTTAGTTTCAAAAGTGTGAGATAATGATAGATTGATTCTTAAAAAATAAAAAATTCAAATTTAATTTTTAAATAGATAAAAAATATAACAAATTAATCTTATAACTTTCATCATAAAATTCAATAAACATAACATACATAATGAATTATTATTAAATACCAGTATAAAATTTTTTGTATATTTTCGATGTATAATATATTTTTTCATTAAAATTTTAAATTTAAAGCTAAATCTACAATGAGATTAAAGGGCTAAGATACATTTTAAAAAACTAGACGAGGTTGTCAACAGTTGGATCTGTGGCGCAATGGTAGCGCGTCTGACTCCAGATCAGAAGGTTGCGTGTTCGATTCACGTCAGGTTCAATTATTTTGATTTACGAACAAATATTATTTTTTTTTGGTTTCCGAAGTTCACTCTTCACTCCCTAAACCCCTAATCTTCTGCTTCTAGTTTTCTTCTAAACCTCCCTCCGATCTTCTCCTCCGCTGAAAACCCTAACCCTAACCCTAGCCATATCAATCCTCTCTCGCCTCCGCCACTACTCCACCTCCATCCTCTCCCCGAACTCCTCCACCCGTCTAACCTTGAAGCAAAAAACCCGCAGTGCCCTCCACCTCCTCAAATCCGAGACCAAGTCGGAGCGCATCCTCGACATCTGCCGCGCCGCCGCCCTCACCCCGGACTTCCACCTCGACCGCCGCGCCTTCTCCCTCGTCGTCTCCAAGCTCGCCGCCGCGCACAACTTTCCCAGCATCCGCACCTTGGTCGACGACCTCAAAACCCGCCCCGATCTCTGCCGCAACGAAAAATTCCTCTCCCACGCCATTGTCCTTTACGGCCAGGCCAATATGCTCGATCACGCGATCCGCACATTCGCGGAAGATCTCCCCTCCCCTCGCTCCGTCAAAACCCTAAATTCCCTCCTCTTCGCCTCCCTCCTCGCCAAAAACTACAAAGAGCTCACTCGAATCTACCTCGAATTCCCTAAAACTTATTCAATTCAACCAAACCTAGACACATACAACATCGTCATCAAGGCCTTCGCGCAATCCGGTTCAACCAGCTCCTTTTAATCCGTTCTCGCTGAGATGGATAAGAATAACTTTAAACCCGTCACCACTCTGAATAACTCGCTCTCCGTTTTTTATCGCGACGGAAAGTGTTGAAAGAGTTTGTGTAAGCTGAAGAGGTCTTCGGAGGCAAAGGCGTTGCTCGGGGGGATGGTTTGTAATGGGAGGAAGCCGAATTCGGTTAGCTACGCTTGCTTGATCCATGGGTTTTGTAAAGAGGGGGACCTTGAGGCTGTTCAAGTACATGAAGAGGAGAGGGTACTTGCCCGAGGGGGAGTGTTATTTTACGCTCGTGCATTTTCTGTGTCGCGGTGGTGAGTTTGAGGCCGCATTGGATGTTGCTAAGGAGTGTATTAGGAAAGGGTGGGTGCCGAATTTTACTACCATGAAGAGTCTTGTGAATGGGCTCGCTGGTGCGTCGAAGGTTGATGTGGCGAAGGAGGTTATTAAGCAGATTAAGGAGAAGTTTGCTGAGAATGGGGATAAGTGGATTAGATTGAAGCTGGGTTGGATCAGTGAGAAAGAGTGCGGTCTCCTTTGTATTGTACAATTCTTTGATCAATTTGAGAGGAGCACTGAAAATTGAATTAACTATGGAATATCAGCTTTGGAATGGCTTTACTTTGTTTCGCCATTTCCTCTAGCCATTGTCCTTTTTGCTTGCTCAAATGAATTCATTCATCGGTAACTGGTAATTTGCCAGGTTAGTTTAACATGTTCGCTGTCGTTGGGCATGCTTAGTTTTCCTTGCTTGAGTAATAATAGAATTGGATATGGTTTTGCAGAGAGTTTTCTCTTTGTTTCCATCTGTTTTGCCTCTTTAAAATTTTATTACCCCTTTTTTTTCAAAGGAGAATGATCATACACTGTATGCGAGCTCTTATGGACCTGTATATTTCATTATTAGTTTTTATTACTTCCTGTTTTGGTTTCTTGTTCTGCTCGTCCTCCATAGTTTGCTAAAAACTTGTAGCTGTTGTTAATGTAATAGTTCTATTAATTTTAAATGTTAATTGAATACAACAATTGTTTGAATAATTTCTTCGGACACTGTGTGTTGTACGATGTTATTATAAGTTGTGTAGGTAATGCAGAATTGCAGAGTCTATAGTAGATCCTCATTGTTTTTTGTTCACTTATCATCTTATCCGTATTGTATGTCTCTGCATTTTAATGCAAGCTCAAGCATATTTATAAAAAGAGAAGTGTTAAACACTTAATCGCCACCTTCAAGTTTTACCACCATGCAATTTAGCTTACAAACTCTATTATATATTGCCTCATTTAGCCCCGTTACAACATTTTCACTTAATAGCATGCGTTCCAAACCACTTACCTCAGAAGGCTAGCCAAACGGTGCATCTAGTGCCTTTTATCATTTCACTCTTAATGTAATGGTTCTGTCCTTTCTCTTAGCTATTGAAAATGATTATTTAAAATACGTGCGGAGCATGCGTTTACACATTCAGGAATGAAAATGGACATTTGCTATTTTAATGCTGTATATTGAAGTCACTGAAATCATTAAGAAAACATAACTTATGTGCACTTGATTGCCAGCCAAGAGCAATGAAAGATCTCGTGCTAAAGAGAACAAGTAGTGCACATATTGATGTGTTTTTTATTACTGGTAGGAATCGAACAGACACCAGGAATTTATAACAACTCACACACTCCTTGCCTCCTTGGTGCACATATTGGTGTTTAATCAGACATTACACAGACTTTGAATTTGTAGAAATCTTTTACTTGTCACCCAAAGGTATGGATGAAAATTTTCAACCCACTTGTTCTACTCCTTCGTGGGCATTGGTAAAACAAATGCTAGTGTATATATATTATTGCTGAGTTAAAAATCTACTGATGATAAAGTTGGGAAAAACTAATTTGTCTGCCTTATCTTGACAATCAAAAAGCAAATGGATTATTAGCATATAGTTTACATAATAACAGCACCCTGCACAGTCACAACAGGTAACAAAAAGATTGTGGATAAGCACGAATTATCACGCCGAAGGACTTTGAGGTGTACTTGGGTGACATGCGATGAGTATGTATTACAAGACACAGTTCAAATATTAATTATTAATGGCTTAATTAAATTTTTTATACCTGAAATATACCATATTTTTTTAAAAAACTACCTAACATTCATTTTTTTCCTAGATACTTGAAATTTTTTTGCATTTTATTTTAGTATGTATCGTTTGCATCTGTTAAGTGATGACGTGATAAACAGAGTGCCATTCATCTTGCCTACTCGCTAAACACGTAGGCACAAGTGTGTCCATGTCATTTTGTTTTTTTAATTTTAAAAAACTAAAAGCCAAAAAAGGGAGGCAGCACTGTTGGTGGTGGTGCAAGAGGCGGTGCTAAAGCAACTTAAGAATGAAAAGAGTTACTTTAACAAAAACAATGCGACGATCGAGATTCAAATGCAGGTTCTTAATCTCTCCATATTCACCAAAGGCGTTTTGCAAATCATTCGCTTGTGCTTCCTCGTGCACGTCAATGACCAAAATGATCCATCCTTTAGTGGATGGAGTGAGAGAAATAAAATTGAAATGGTTATTAAATTAAATAAATAAATAAAAAGACAAAATCCTAACCCTAAGAGGGAGGAGGGCAAAGGGATTACTAACATCTTTGAGGGCCAAGGCCACCCTCGATGGTGAGAGAGTCAGAGTCAGAGAGGCGAGTGTCACAGCTGGCATCGGTATCTTGTCGGAATTCACAACCCTTGGTCTTTTTGGGGGCGACGACGGCGGTGAAGGTGAATTTAAGCTTAGGTTGAGGTAGAGAAGTTTCAGCGTCGGGGGCGCCCTCCTCATCCATCAAGTCATCGTCCTCAGGTTCGAAATCCAAGGCTTCAATGTCAACTGCGCTTCCTTGAATCTCTGCCTCTCTCTGCTTCTCAACACACGAAACTAACACAGGGTGAGAGAGAACCCTTTTATGTTGTGATTTATCGCTTGCAATGGTAAGTCTTTTGGTGGCAGTGCCTTTTCCCGCACCACCACGGATGGTGCTACCTCCGTTTTTTGGCTTTCAATTTTTTAAAATTAAAAAAACAAATTAATGACATGGATGCACATGTGCCTACGTGTTTAGTGAGTAAGCGTGATGACGTGACACTCCATCTATCATGTCATCACTTAACGGATGTTGACTAACAACATGTACTAAAATGAAATGAAAAAAAATTTCAGCTATCTCAGAGAAAAAAATAGATGTTAGGTAATTTTTAAAAAATAAACTATATTAAAAAACTTAATTAAACTATTATTAATTATACACATGCGATGAATAGGAAAGTTTCTTTTAGTGACTTCAAATATTTACGTTTATCACACATATTTTTATCATATAGACAATGAAATATATATATATATATTGACAAAGATGACAATAAGATATGAACCTAAAACCCCCATGGATTACTTAAACTCCCTCCATTAAGTCGGTGATTCTCACAACCAAATATGTTTATCAGTGGTTTTATTATTCAGTTTAATAAGTGAGGGGAGAAATTCTTTTAAGTATTTGCAGATTTCATAAAATAACATGTTTAAGGTTTCATGTATGTACACGTCATGTAAAAAACACGCATATTTGAATTCGAGTTAGTAGAAACAGAAAATAATACACGGAACAACCAACAAAATAATTTTTTATTTTTAATAAAAGGAGGCTCTTTTTTACAGCAATAATAAAAGGAGGCTTAAAAAAAGCCTCTAAAAATAATCTTATTCTAACATTAAATAAAAACTCTCAAATGATACCTCAAGTTGAGAGGAGTTTTTCCGGCAGGCCTAGGTACCAACTAAATACAGATACTTAAAAAGAAAGTCAAATAAACTTATAAAAGGAAGAAAAAAAATTGTAAGAATAGTGCCATTTCAAACTGGGATTAGATTAATCTTAATCTTATCTACAAAAGTATAGGGACACATTTCAGCAACTAAAATAAATGAAATAAACTATTATTGTCCCCAAGATTTAAGAATAGAATGAATTTACCTTATTTGCATCTAACGCGTTCTTATTTTCTACTTTACTAAATTTTCTAATCTATAAGGTCAATTACTGCAACGAAGATATATAAGACAAAGAAAGAAGGGCAAAAGGTTGTCCACGTCTTTTTTCTTCTATGTTCCAGATAAGAGGCCCCTAGTTCCTTTTTTTTGTGTTAAATAAAACCAGATAAGATTAACTAATGTCAAGGAAAAATCCATTTGGATGTCCAAAACTAAATTAAGTACTCTTATTCTCGTTAGACACAAATATAAAACAGATTATTCTAGTATTGAACCGAATAAAAACAACTTACAGTTTCACAGTTCCAGAAATTAAGCCACGTCGTACCTTCCATCAATTATGTTTTTTCCTCAATCCTTTTTACATGCAAACTGTGGTGGAGCTTATTGTGTTGGTGCCCAATCACAAATCTCTTGAAGGATTTGTAATAAAGGGCCAGACCAGGCACCATCACCAAAGTTTGATTAAAATGGGTTGCTTCCCATGCTGTAAGTCAGAGGCTGAATCATCCTCTTCAAATGCATCCGCCGGAAAAATTTCCAAAGGAAGGAGAACATTCAAATCATTGGCTTCAGTTATGTCACATAAAACAGGTATGTTGTATGGTTCATTGATAATTACATACATTATTTGTCTTTTCTAATTCTGTCTAAATGTTGCATGATGATTCCCTCCTCATTATACCTTGAAAACAAATCCATTTTTTATCCTTTTTATTTTTTAACCCTTTATTTATATCAATTAATGTCATGCTCTTGAATGTGATCTGGCTTAGGAGATTAGGCCACCCTGCCCAACATTTTTCTTTTCTTTATATAAAGATGGTTCATGAACAATTAATACTTTTATAGTTTTTAATTTAACTGCATAGCAATGAATTTCCTTATTACATGAGCAACATGCATGAAATTTCATATTGGAATCCAAGGCTTCAAATGTAAATGTGAATGGATCATTGGTGTAATAACTAGGTGATCTCTAATTGCAGGTAGTAGCAGGCAAAGACGGATAGATGCAGAGATAAGAAAATATGGATCAGCAAAAAACGATGTCAAAGTATTCACATATGCACAACTTGCTGAAGCTACAAACAACTACAATTCTGATTGCCTGGTTGGCGAAGGTGGATTCGGGAATGTCTACAAAGGATTCTTAAAAAGTGTTGATCAAGTATGTTTCTTGATACCCTCTCAAACACACCCATATTTTATAATCTAATAGCATATTTAGCGTTTTACAAGTTATGAAATTCTCATGTAATATATTTGGTGTTCAGACTGTAGCTGTGAAGGTACTGAACAGGGAAGGAGCGCAAGGAACACGAGAATTTTTTGCAGAGATTTTGATGTTGAGCATGGTGCAACACCCAAATCTTGTGAAGCTCGTGGGTTATTGTGCAGAAGACCAACATAGGATTTTGGTTTATGAATTCATGTCCAATGGGAGTTTGGAAAATCACCTTTTAGGTATGATCGCCAAAAACATTCTGGTTGTGGATTTAAATTTTACTGAAACACGTGTAGGGCATGCAACACTGACTAGAGTTTATTTATCTCAGACATAGGTGCAGATAAGGAGCCTATGGATTGGAAGAATAGAATGAAAATAGCAGAGGGAGCAGCTAGAGGACTTGAATATTTGCATAACGGTGCAGATCCAGCTATTATATACCGTGATTTTAAATCATCTAATATACTATTAGATGAAAATTTTAATCCAAAGCTCTCTGATTTTGGACTTGCTAAGATTGGTCCAAAAGAAGGTGAGGAGCATGTGGCAACTAGGGTGATGGGGACTTTTGGTTATTGTGCACCAGAGTATGCTGCTTCGGGTCAGCTTAGCACAAAGTCAGATATTTATAGTTTTGGGGTTGTGCTTTTGGAAATAATCACAGGTAGGAGGGTATTTGACACTGCAAGAGGCACAGAAGAGCAAAACTTGATTGACTGGGTATGTTACATAACATACTTTTTTGTTTTGAACTTTGTTTTCCTTAAAAGATTTATGTGGTTTGAGGGAGAAATTATTATATAGTTCATGACCGATACATGCCCATGGTTCTGATCTCCATGCAACACATAGCCTGAGTTTTGTTAATTCTTTCTTGTAAATTGAAAGACTCAGTTATGTATCATGATGAGATTCACTGATACCATATAGACAAGTAGCCGTGCAATACAATAATTTCTTAGTTTGAGAAGCATTGATGTCAATTACAATTAGTCTTGGAAAATGAAATTTATGGTTGTCCATGTTTTTCATTTTGCAGGCACAACCTTTGTTTAAGGACAGAACGAAGTTCACTCTAATGGCTGATCCTTTGCTTAAAGGTCAGTTCCCTGTGAAGGGTCTGTTTCAAGCCCTTGCAGTAGCAGCAATGTGTCTCCAAGAGGAACCTGACACACGACCTTACATGGACGACGTTGTGACGGCTCTTGCACATCTAGCAGTGCACAGAGTTGAAGAAAAGGACATAGCTGGTGAATCTGTAATATGTGCCGGGCATGTTGAATCTTTTAGAGCTATAAGTTCAGCTGGATCTGGGAGGACGTAGCTTCATTGACCAGACCACAGACTAGGATTACTGCAAAATTGTAAAGCACACAAAAAAAAAAATTGTTGTAGAAACATTAAAGTGCTTGCTTACTTGTAATTCTGCTGGTTTAACATATCCTACAGTTAAATTTTAGGCTGTAATTCTTCCCTTGTGGGACTGAAATGAGGATGCTGCCTTTATTTCATCTGGGTTTTTTTTTCTTTTTTTATTAAGTTATATGGATTTTATCTTTCTATTTCATTTCATCTTTGAATTTTTGCCACTAAGATCCAAAACAACAAAACTTAGATACAATTGCTTAAATGCTTTGATGTTATTCAACAATCATAATCAGTAATCTGCATAATAAAAGGTTAATGAGCTATATCAGAATAAAGAACCACATCTAAGTTTTGTCCGATCAACATTAACGTATGTTCCTCAATTATATTGAGTTTCTGTTTCATTTCATTTTGAACATCTGACACTAAGCTCTGAAAAGACAACTTCGATACAGTTCATTAAGTGTTTTTGGTGTTATTTCTCAACAAAAGGTTTGCACTAAAGATTAGCATAGGTTAATGAGCTTAAACTGAAATTTGATCGAAGAACAAGTGCATGTTTAAATTAACGTTTGCAAACTTAAGTTTGAATGAACTTTATTTTGCAAATGGAGTTTGCAAAAACAACCCTCCTTTTCCTTTCATTTCAAAAAGAGTTTCAATATAAAATTGAGACAAAACTCAGTTTATAATCAGATTCAACTGAAAATCAAATAAGACGTTTTTTCAGTTTTATTTTTCGAATACTTTGGAGACCTCCTAAGTCCTAACTGAACCAAACATATCGCAAAAATTACCTAAAGAATTGGATCTAAGTTTTGTTTTGTCCGATCAACATGAATGCATGTTCCTCAGTTAAAAACATTCTATCTGCCAAATGTATGTAGAACACTGATTTTAAACTGAATCTGAGATCAGAAAAGCCACATAGAAAGGCAAATTAAACACAGGATATGACAGAAAGAAAAGCATGACCCCAAAATTAAAAAAAGTTGCCCAAGTCAGGCAACATAACATGAAGCATAAAATGAATATTATGCAAGTTTTGGTTCCTTTCAAAAGGCTACTGCAGACTAACACAACAAGAGTTACTTAGAGATGAAAGTTGTTGATATCATTCCTGAGGATCCTGTAGCTGAAACCAGCAGTCTTGTTTAAGTGATTATGACTCTCAGCTACTTCTATAACTGAACAGATTTTTGGAAGAAAACCACTTGTGCCTCTTCTCTTCCTCCTCTTCCATGTTGTTAGCAACTCCCAGAAACTAGGCCTTGAAATGGAATAGCTTCTGCCAGAAACCATGTCCATGTCCACAAAATGTTGCTGAGGTTTTTGTGAACTTGCTCTTCTCTCTAACTCAAACTTGGTGAAGTATTCAATTTCCTTCCTTACTAGAGATCCAATAGTGCCCCTTGTTCCTATAGCAACAGGAGCAGCCATTTCAACTGCACTAGTTGTTATGGCACTACACTTTATATATAGTGCATAAATTTACTGTTGATATGAGTGAGGCTTCCACATGAAGAGAAGAACTTTGTTGTGTAATGGTTCTTAATTTTCAATTTGGAGCATCTATCTTTTGGTCTTTTATTAAATAGTAGATACTGAATTGCTTTATGAAAAGCAAAAGCATGAAATTTACCATAATTGAAACTTTAAAAAGTTGAAATTATCATGATCTCCCGGTGTCCTCATAAAAACTAGCTTGTTTTCCGGACATATGTGCACTTTTAACATGATGATCATATTTTTGAGAAATTTTTAGGGTATTCTGTTAAATAGTTAACATATGTGGAAACATTTAGAGAGATTGGTGCAATTTTAGCGCTTAACATCACAAACACATGTGCATTATTGAATAGTGTGATAGATTTGATGATTGCCTAACCAAAATTTCTTGTGGACACCACTAAGCATGTTCAGTGGAAGAATTCAATTTCAATTTTTAGATTTCTTTTTATGAATCTCATAATACCACATAGGATATAAGAACTTTGCTTATTTTTTGCTTTAGTAGTAGTTTCTAATTTGGGTTATTGGATCACTTTTTATGGGTTTAACATTTGAAATTAGTTAGAAAATATTTAAAAAAACAATTTTTAAAAAAAGAGGAGTTTTTGAGATTTTTTTTCTTCTAAAATGAAAAACTCTTAAAAAATTTATTGATAATGATAAGTGACATAATTTTTTGAGTGAGAATAACTTATTATATATATTTTTATCAGTATGAATTAAAGATAAATATCAATTTACAACACTCACAGTTTAACAAACTGAGTTACGGTTGTTTTAGTAACTTATCATATGAAATGGGTTTTCAGTGACCTTAAAATTAAATTCCTCTGCATTTGCTACGCATTAAAAAAAAATATATATACAAACTTTAAATTCCCGCGACTCTCAATGGTTCACTTTTTTTCTTTATTTGTCAGGTCAAAGTTATTCTCCACCTTTCATGCCTAGGCTAATGGAAAGAGAGTTAGAGAGGCGATTTTTTTATTGTGATGATCCTTTTTGGGCATGGGTTCTATTGTTTTTTGTTGGCTTATTGCTATGTTGTCCAGTCAAGTTGTTATCTCCATTTGATCAAATTAAAAGAGAAATTCAAATAAAATATTGGATTTTCTATCCTACCTAATATTTGAAATATTTTAAAAGGAATTTTTCTATCAATCAGAAGCACAAGAGGACATTTCCTTGAATCAGATCAACTATTAATTTTATAGCAAGACATGATTTGTGTCTACATAACTAACTAGAGGTGCAAATTAGTTGAATTATTTATAAGTTTTTCAAGTTTATTTTATTTAATTAAATAAATAAATTTAAGATTGAGAATAAGCTTGAATGAGTTGGACTAAAACTTTACAAATTCATATTAACGATTCGTAAACAACTCATTTATATCAATTGATTATGAGAATGTTACTCATCTTTGTTATTTATTATGAATTTTTTTGTTAAGAGCGTTAAAATTAATTTTGAAATTTTATTTTTGTTGGCAATCAAGAAATTATGAATTTTTTATTGACTGGATTACAAAAATGTAATAGTCCAGTAGTTTTTTAATTTTACATATCACACGTTAATTATATATTTTTATTTGTATATTATCATCTAATATTAAAATATTTTTAATGCTATCTTGATAATATTAAAAATTAATTTAAGAAAAAATGTCATAAAAACAAAAGGTTTTATGAATTGAACAACTTGATTTGGATTTGATTATATAAACGAACCAAACTTAAGTTTTATATGTTTGATATTGATACTAAAAGCTCGTGAGTAGCTTGTAGATACTAAAATTTAGGGGTGTTTAAAATCAAATCTCGCATAAAATTGAAAATTGACGTAAAAAATAAAAATCTTATAAAAATCAAAGCTTATTGGTTTGGTTTTTTTATTTTTCAAACTATATAATTCTGTTTGATTCGCGGTTTGATACGTGGAAAATGAACCAAACAAAATTGCATTGTGAACCAATAGAAATCATTGTTGTAATTAGTGTTTTGTTGTTGAATATATATTTTCTAAGTTCCCATAATTGAAAGCAAGCATTATGAATATTGTTTTATTATTTTTCTTTTTAAATTTAATCATTGGAACTTGGAAACAAATATTATGTGTTGTTTTTATTTTTATGTTGAATGATTACTTTATTTTTGTCTTAACCTTCTAATTCATCAGGAGAAAAGGACCTTAGCTAATCTAGAGTTCGATCGGGAGGTAAATAAAGTTTGACAAAAATAAAGTCCATTTATACTATTTTAATGGTTAAACTAGTTATTATTCAATTAATAGCAAACTTTTTAAGCATTTTTTAATACATACTAGTAGAATCTTCAAATTGCAAAAATTACACTGAACCAAACTCCAAAAAAATAATTTGGTTTGATTTGGATTTCATAAATAATTTAAGTCGAACCAAACCACACCACACTTAATTTTCCTATAATCTTTTTTGGATCTTGGGTCAGAGATCACATGTGTCCCTCAATCTACTGAGTTAAAAACTAATCTTGCTTATGGTTCGTGATTGTCGTTGATCCAAAATAATTTTGTACACTGTAAAAATCAAACATGGATTTTCTCACTAAATAGATTGTTCTCACTCATAGAAAATGGGTCTTACACTCTTATGCCAATCTTTTGGGTAAAAAATGTTAAACTTATACAATGGAGATATATACTTTATAAATTATAATTTTATCTTAAAAGTTATCATTACATGCTTTTTTATTCAAAAATGTTATTTTATTCTTTTTTCTCTTATATTTATTTCAATGAAAATATCTATTAAATGCTATATTAATAAATTTAAAAACAAATCAAGAATATATTTGATAAATTAATCAAAAAAGGAAGTTTTAAAGTGATCTAGATAAGACAAGTTCATGTTTTAATTCTATTTAAATAAATAACTCAAGTTTAAATATCTTATTTTTTCAAGCCAAGTTTGAACTAAGTGTTTAATTTGACTTAACTTATTTACATGTCTTAAAAGTTAAAACTGTCTAAATCAGTGTAAACACATAATGGACCTTACTTAGCCTTTTTAACCACACACAAAAAAAAATTGCCCTAGAAAGTGGGCTATTTTTCACTCGAACTCTAAATCTAAAACTTTATGTGGGCTACGGGCTTATGGCCATTGGACATTTATATCTGCACCTATCATTTCACATCCTTTACCGTTCCAGAAGGACTTTTCCAAAATAGTTATTCTAGAATATTATTTTTCATATTTTTGAATACCTATTCTAGAGTAGGTTTTTGAAGTGCTCATCCTATTATTCGGGGATATAATTTAGAGTATGTTATTCTAAAAACCTACTTTGAAATAGGTATTTTTGAATAAAAAAATTATATTGCAAAATAGTTATTCCAAAAAAATATCCTATTTGGTTCCAGAATAGCTAAGAGGACCCGGCAACCTCAACATACAAAGTCTTGAGTCCGGTCACAGAATATCCTATTTGTGTGTGACAGGGAACGGTCGAAGCAAAGTTGTTTTTTGCAGAAAACAAATATTTGTAATCTACTACTCCTATGTTACAAATGGTAGGGTTTAAATTCTATAGAAAATATTTTTTTAAATAACCTTAATTTTGAATAGATTATTTGTAGTTTTATAACAAATTTTACAAAGAAAACAATATTGAAATAATTATAAAGAAGTATCATTTTCTCGATTCGCAACATTATACTCAAGATTTCATGACGACCATCACTGTGACGTGAATAGATTCTGTTTGTCATACAAACCAAGCCGTATTTTAAAAGGCAAAACAAAAACAAGTTTGAGTTTGACTGTCATAATTTCAATTTGAGAGATCAAATTATATCTCCAACTCAATACTTTGACTACCGTCCATTTAATTTGTCTAAACGACGGAAAAACACGTTATCGGGTAATATTACAATTCTACTACTGAGAGTTGTTATTTTGTAAATAAACTCGGGTTCTAAAGTATACAAATATATATAATTAAATTAAAAGTAAGTTCACGTTATACACCTTTTTTTTATATAAAAAAAAAAACTAGATGATCAAATTTATTATTATGAAAACAATCTCGTGTGAACTGATGTATCTGCACTGTGTGGTGGAAGATGGCCAAATCCGCATGTGTTTCTTATTGTGATGATAGTAGCGTAGCATCAAGGCGTATCATAAAACTCATTTACAGAGTAGTAGCTGTCCCATGACACCTAACTAAAGGTTATAATTCATTACAAAAACACAAAAGGACTGTTGTCACTTTCAATCAATACGTTTAACAACTGGCAATGGCAAAGAAGACGCATATATATTTTGGGCCACGATAATAATGAAGATAAACTGTTTTTTTTTTTATAAAAAAAAAAACTTCGATGCAATAATAATACTCAAGGAGTAATGAAACAAAACATTGTACATTTTCATTTTTCATATTTTCCCTTCAAAATTACCCACCCTTTCAAAGATATCGTTGACCAATCCCGTATTTTCTCCCAATCTCCCAAAAAACCCTAATTTTTTTTCAAGTTGTTTTTTGGTAATTTGACTTCAAGAATTTTACTTTTATATATATAAATGAGAGTAACTGGGTAAATTATAGTATAGCTCAACACTTTCCTAGCTTACTTCTCTTAACCTTTTTGTGTCATTCAACTTTTTTCTTTTCTTTTTTTTGCACAGCATTTATTCTAGAGTAGACTAATATGAAACTGTTTACATTTTTTTATTTATCAAAACTAATTTCAATTATATTTTTATGTTACTGAACCTCCTCTAGTTTTAATCAAAGTAAAATTGTTAAGTATTTTTTCAATATTAATATTAATGTCAGATACATAAAAACTCTTTTTATAGGCAGAGTAACACATGTGTCGATTTGCTTGTCAACCATATATATTTGTTTCTCGGGTTTCTTGTTGTTGGTGGGGTAGCACTCCATCTTTTGTTAGGATTGAATCCCTTAAGAATGGATAAGCGCTCCCTAATTATAGGTTTACCTTGCTATTTTTCTGGGTTTTGACTTAGTCTCCCTCATATTGTTCTTCCTTTTTTTATCCTTCTTTTAGTGATTTTTGGTGTGGTCATCATAGATTGTCAAGGGGGTACCGACTTAATTAGGATGCTCCTATCCATTGATGGGTTCACACTAATTTACATTAAAAAAAAATAATACTTCGAAGGCTCTATCCATCCTATCTTAGAAAGTTATTCTTTTATGGTAATCCTTATAAAGTTTTTCAATTCCCACTAATTTAATCTTTTGGTCAACTTAGTTTTTATTTAATTAAGATTAACACAACCCCAATCTTGTGATCAAACCCTAAACCCAAGCCAATCAAATCACTATTTTTTTTCGTCAAAATATTAGTATCATCAATATTTTTTATTCAAATATAAACAATATTTTAATTTAATAAAAGTAACATAAAACATGACTTGAGTAGAATTTAGTAAAAAAATTTAAGCGTTAACCTAACCATCGAACCAAAAGGCAATTAAATTAAAAATTAGTACATTGATTCATGTTGAGTTTTAAAGAAAATCTCAATACAACTTTATTAAAAGTACTTACTTTGACTTCCATTCTTAAAGTTTATTAAAAATATACTAACAATATAAATATTTTTTTATACTACCATTCAATTGCAATATAAATATTTTTGTATACTAGCAATCATATTTTTGAGCGTATACACAATTATATCTATGCACTGGTTTGAATGAAATACAATAAGTATGTTTTATCTAAAAAAAATAAGTTTAATAATTTTATAATAATCATGTTGGTAATTATCCTCATCATATAAAAACTTTAAGGATAAACTATGTTTTTAATTTCTGAAACTTTTTGATACTTCTGAATTTAGTCTCTTAATTTTTCTTGACCAAAATTCTCTAACTTTTTCTCCGTTCAAGTTTTAGTCCCTACCATGTGTTTGGACCGTTAAATGATAACATCTCATTGGTTTTATTATTATCTTATTAAACTCGTGTGTGCATTTATAACATGAATGCACAATAATTAAACTCGTGTTTATCCAACATGTACCGAACCCACTCTGTTGACCCGCGTATGGCACAATGGAAAATGGAAAAATGTTCATTGTCATGGTCAAATTTAAAAGTGGAAATTGCAAGGCACCAAAAAAGAAAGTGGTAACTGCAGCATTAATAGCCAAGATTGTGGTCGGCATATATCCAATGACGTGACCATTGACCCTTACAATGGCGTATCCTGTATGGCTCATCAACCGAAACCTCCTAGAAGAATAATCACTTGATTGAACAATTTTCATCAACTCCTCGAGTGACGTGCAAAATCAGAAAATAAAGGACAACATTGCTGCAGATTTGAATTAAAAATACTCATAACAAATGTGAATCCTACACCCTTATTTTATCCCTTTACACATTCTTTTTTCCACGTGAAGGACTCGATTGCCAACTTCAAGCTAGGATAAGGGGCAATCCCCTGCATGATCGTTAGCTAATCTCTAATATTAATATATCTAAATGCAGATATTCAAGATGAAACTGTGGTTACACTTCCATATTTTTTTGCCACTGAATTGAAATTTCTTCTTAAATCCTCCTTTATTTTGCTGTCTGCGAATATATACTCAACAGCATTCCTTGATAGCTCAAACATTTCCCTCCTTCCCAGCCCTATATGATAATCAATCACGCATGTAGTCAGCAAAACATAGTCAATTAGTTTAAAGAGAAATGCTAACACATAACACACCCTTTTGAACACAATTAGTTTCAAATTTCAATTACTGGCTGCAAAAGTACAGTGAAACATACCAAATGAATCAGCAGCAATTTTGTATTCCTTGGAGAGACAGGTAGAGAACACACCAGAGTCATCGGTACACAGGACTAAAGGATGTTTTGCGTTGTATAAATGAGCTGCATCAGGAAGGGCATGAGATTAAGAGAGGATGTTTTTTGAACAGGATCCTCTGATAAAAGTTTTACATAAATCTGAAATGACTTTAGAAGTGTTAAGAGAATAAGTCCATGATAACATGTTAGAATTTATGCATGAACCATGTCCAAGAGTATAGACTTCTAGCTAAATAGCATAAAATGCCTTGACACTTTGAATTTATAATCCTCTTGCTTGTGAAGTTAAGCAGTTCCTCCATTGATTCTATATTTATGATCATCAACTTCAACTATAAATAAAAAAAGCACCTACCAAAGTGGTGAACATCTATAGATGGAACAGTCATTGTCCTAACGTTTGATGTCAAGCAAATTTCAACCTGAAAATAGTGAAGATGAAATAAATAATATGTAAATAGCTGGCTATAAATTGCAAAGTGATTTTTTTTTTATTAGAAGGCAATTGAAAAGTGATGTTATATAAAGCATTCAAACTTAGCAACGATCAGAATCCCTGGAGTGTTGATCAGTAACAACATAACCTTTTTTATTGATTATCTTTGAGTAACTTCTCAGATGTGACAATCAAATTCACACTTGAAATTTTCCTTTTAACTTCAATCATAATTCACTTTTACTAGTTCACTTTAATAAGGTTGGCAAAAAAGTCTGACCGGAATGTTCGATGACTTTAGCTGTCTCCAGTGTTCATCCTCAAAGAAACAAGCATGTCCAATCCTTTGGGGGCGAAAGTCAAGCATATTTTTTATCTCCTTTGAATTAGGTAACTAAAAACACCAGGTCAGAAAAAAAAGACTAAGTCAGGGAAACACCAAACAAAACAAGAGCTTTAAATTTGCCCACCTCGCCACAATGAAGTGTTACATAAAGACCTTGTTCTCGAGCAAATTTCAATGCTGGCAAGTATGTGGTCCTACAAAAGTTGAAAATGGGTTAGAACAAGAATCAATTTTCAAAATTGAAAATACATTGCAACACTCGAGTCCTGGATCAGGCTGATGTACCAATCACCAATACTTGGATTTCCAGAGAGGTCAATTCCAACTACCCCATAAGGCCTCATTTCCAGTGCAAGCTTGACCTGCAGTAATTAATTGTAACATTCAAAACCAGCACCCGACAAAATGTGAGGTTCTCAAATTAATTGCACATTTCATCTTACAGTGTCCATTGCAGCTTCTGTTGTCTCCCTTCTGTCAATGCTCAAGAGAAGCCTAACAAAGATTCTTTTTCTCGCATGTCCATCAATAGCCGGTGCAGGAGTAAAAAGAGTCTTTGAATCTTCACAATGTGGAATGAAATCCACATCAACTGAAGTAATTGATCTTAGACCTTTCAGTACAGCTTCAACATAAGAGCGTTTGCTCATTCCCACAGAATCATTTCTCTGAATCAAAAAACAAACATTTTCTTCGTTAAAATCAATTGTCATTAATGGAAAACAACAAGAACACCCTGAATTACCAAGCTCCAAAATTCAGTTACCTTTGGAGTAGTCCTCAACTCCAGATAGACAACATTCTCTGATGCAAAATCCTCAATAACCTGCTTTTTAAGTATTATTATTACTTGCACAAATGAAAAGGCAATAAATTAGGCAAAAACAAAATTTATGTAGCAACCATACTTCTCTGGTAATTCTTGCAACAGTGTTGTGATCAGTGGTGAGAATGTGGATTAGGTCGAACAGCTTGAAAACTTCTTCCACTGAACGGTTATCTGTATTTATTACAACAGCATAATTCACACCAGTGTAAGCATCAACAAACAAAAAGGAATTAGAATAAAAAGCAGAATCCAGCAACAGTTATGCAAAAGAACCAAGTAGGTAGTTAGTTGTGTGATAAATTATTTTTTTTCATTAAATGGTGCTAAAACGATAATTCATGGATGGTTGTGTGAGTATGTTTATCCTGGGATGAAATTCGTGGTCTTGTTTGGAATAGAAACAAGAGGGCATAAAGGCTAAGACAAGATGTGATGAAATGAAACGTCAGCACATAAATTTGAAAATTAAAAAGAAGAGAGGAAAATGAAGTGCATTGAAATTTGAAAGAGAGAGAGAGGTTGGAGAATTAAGCACAAGAAGAGGAAGCATAGAAAAACACAGAGATGGACATGTTTGTTGGCGGTTTTGTCTTTTGCAGAAACCAAACAGGAAAAAATAAACAAAAGAGAAGCATACATACATTTGAGGATGATATGCTCCACTTCGGAAAAATTAATGGCACCCTTTCCAATCAAAGCCTTAGTGAGTTCACTGAAAGAAAGAAAAACCACAACAACAATAATAATAATAATGATAATAATAAAGATGAGGAAGACAGAGGAAAAAGAAATAGAAATTGAAGAAGAGGAAGTTACAGAAGTGTGGAGTCTCGGATGGATCCATTAAGGTGAGCATGCAGTTCAATCTTTGGCATTGACACACACCACTCCATCTCTTGTTTTTCTCTTTGCTTTGGTAAATGGTAGAAAATGCTATGTTAAGGAGTGAATGAATGAATGTAACTGAAAGACAAAAACGGTGGGTTTGGTTGCTTATGTATATGGCTCACGCCAACCGATAGCGCCACTGCCTTTTGATTCTCAATGTCCCGTCTCTATTTTTATTTTTTTTTAATTTCTCTCTAATAAAACATAAATAAGCCACGGATATACTCCCTCCAAGTAAATTTAACTACCAAGAATATAGATTAAGGAATCCGTTCATACCATTTTATTCAAAAAAAATTCCTAAAATATGTTTTATAGTAGAGCTTGTAGAATAAAAATAAATAATTTATGGAAAATAAAGTTTTATTAAATAAAAAACATAATAGGAATACAATTATTAAATAAGATAAAAAATAGTTAATATTTATTTATATTTAGATTCAATTTTATTTTTATTGATTATATTTAGGTCCTGAATAGTACCATCACTTAATATTATGATTATGAGTTTTTGATGTAAAACAAAGTATCTTTAATCCAAAGTCAAATATTAATCTATTAGATCTATTTAAAGAGTTAATTATTTTTAACATATATTTTTTTCATACACACAAACTAAGGATTAAAGGCATGATCACATGAAAAAAATTATCCGTTAACTGTCACGTTATGTTGAATTATGATTATGAGTTTCTTAAATTTTTTTTGTACCAAGTAAAAAAAATTATTCTAAGATATCAAAATCATAAACATAACATTTAATAGGCGTGCATGATTGCTAATTGATCAAACATTTATTTTAATATAACTTTTAAAATACTTATTTTAAGTAATAAAACTTATACTTGCAACATTGCGACTTATAAATGTATTATGAAAAGCCTTTATTAGTTACTTAATTATTAATTTTAAAATAATAAGGAATTTAGCAAATAATTTGAAGATATAAATAAGAAATAAAAAAATTATAAGAAACACAATAATATATTTGTTTTATAAAAATTTCTGTAAAATAAATTATTTAACACCTTTAAAAATTTGATGATAAAATATTATTAATATACCATACTTTAATTTTCAAATACTTTTAATTTTTAATAAAAAAATTAATTGTTAACTTCTTAACTAATATCTTTAAGATATTTGTTGTTAACTTCTTAACTAACATCTTCATAAAAAAATACAAAGTAAATTTTACTTGGGATTCTTTTTATAAGAAAAAGAAATTATAGTGTAAAACACAACACTATCACTTGTTTCTTGTAAAAAAAAAAAAAAGAAAAAGACCAGAGCTAGTAAAATGTTAATACTTGTTTTTCAAAATTAAATTAGAGGATTTTAACAATAAGTTTATCTTTATAACTATCCATTGCATAAGAAACACTACCACAAGACCATAACTATAATATAATTATTATTTAATTCAAATTATCGACAGCAAAAGAAGAAGCTGACAACAAGATCAAACATGGTTCTTATTTATTTAAGTTTAATTAAGGAACTGAAAAAAAAAAAAACAAAGCACGTGACCCCCTTTGTCATTTGAAAGGAAATTGAACACGAAACTACTTATCAAGACTTGTAAATTAAATAGCATAAAGTAGAAAAGGAGTAGTATGGTAAATGAGAGACATACTATAGGCGTTTCCGACACTAAAAAAATCAAAGTCGAATCGGGAAAGTGGGGAAACTCCTTAAGTAAAAAGGTGATTGTAAAATTAAGATCAACGTTGAAAATCAAATCTACACACAGAAAGAAAAACTCAGGCTATCTCATGTACGACCATGATCTTCTCATGTATTTACTTTGTATTTGTATATATAGGGTGATGCTAAGAAAAATAAAGACAAAAAGATTTTTTTTTAAAGTACAAAAGTAAAGCTATTAGACTTTAAAAAATAATGCTGAAAATTAAAGATCACAAATGGGAGAATTTACTCACATCCTCGGATGATGGCAGAAGGAGCAGTTTTGCAAACAGAAGGGAGAGTGGTGAGATTCAAACCCTCACCAAACTGAGCACGGTGCTTTTCAAAGCCTCAGAGAGACACCACTTTAATAGGCCTGCACGATTTCGCGTTAACCAATAAATGATTATTTTAAATATAACTTTTAAGAAAAATATTATAATAAAATTTAATGAAACTTAACTTACGTGTGATTTATTGTTGATTGCATTATGAAAACTGAAAAACGTGCATGTGTTATTCATCCTATAAAGGCATGCATGTTTTATTCCTTCAATGATAGGCAAGCATATATGTAGTAATTGCAAATACAATTATTATACACGGCATGCACGATGCATGTATTATTTATTTTATAAATATATTTTTCTCGAAGATTTTAATATAAAAAAATTGGTTAAAACTACAAGTATTTTTACAAGACTATTTAATTCAATTATGTACCTATATAGAATTCAAAATCTAAATAATTTTTTTCAATGCAAAAGGATTAATTATATTAACCATTAGTTAAGTTAACTCCGTACGTGTAAATTATATATATACTGTATAACTTATTTAAATTAGTTATTATATGCCTTCACTTGATTCTTAAGCGTATGATCAATTTTCAACTGAAAAAGTGTATCTACATTATATTTGTATATTTTATTACAATTATAAATATGACTTTACAAAGAAAACGTCAACACTAAATTAACTAAGGCATATATGCAATGCCAAGCAAAGTCCAGGAGCATTTATTACGAAGACTTGTGAATGTGAATTCTCTCTTGTGGTGAAAAAAATATTTATCTCAAAATAATTATTATTTTAATTTTTTAACGTAATATTAATTATTTTTTCTATTTATATTTCTTATAATATTAATAATAAACAATAAAATTTATAAATGAATTAATAGTGATATAATATTAACTTTGATCAAAGTTATTTAACTCAATTAGTTAAATAAAATATATAAGTATTGTAAATCTTTTAATATCATCTTCCATTTATAATTGATTGCATTATGAAACCTGAAAAACGTGTGATCAATTGTCAACTGAAAATGTGTGTCTACATTATATTTGTATATTTATTATAATTATGAATATGACTTTACAAAGAAAACGTCAACACTAAATTAACTAACGTATATATGCAATGCCAAGCAAAGTCCAGGAGCATTTATTACGAAGACTAGTGAATGTGAATTCTCTCTTGTCGTTGAAAAAAAATATTTATCTCAAAATAATTATTATTTTAATTTTTAATGTAACATCAATTATCTTTTTCTACTTACATTTCTTATAATATTAATAATAAACAATAAAATTTATAAATGAATTAATAATGATATAATATTAATTTTGATCAAATGTGTCTAACTCGATTGATTAAATAAAGTGCATGAATATCATAAACCTCTTAGTATTATCTTCAATTACTATTGATAAAAAAATCTATTATGAAAAAATAAGATTAATTTTATTAAGTTACTACTTTCTTTCATTTTTTTTTTATTTTTTGTACGTGTAAAACAATCTAAAACAACAATGATTGTGAGACAAAGGAAATATATTTTTTTGTTGAATTTTTTGGACAATAAGACTCAAGACTAAATTATATATTACTCAAAATAGAGGGACCAACATTTGCATCCATCCTCATGGAAGTTACAACAACATTAGGTAAGCTATCATAGAAACATTCATCATTATTAATGGTTAAATCATTTTTGGCAAAAAGTGTCATAGTATTTGACTGGCGCACTACATGAACAATGAAAACAAAAAGTAAATTTTCATTGGTCTTCACAATCTTAGAGGCAAGATCTACAAATTGACCTTCACGATATCTGGGATCCTCCACAAGATTAACAACTTCAGCATAATCAGTTTCAACAATAATTGCTTTATAACCTAAATCACAGGCCATATTCATATCAAATAAAATGACCTAAAGCTCAGCCTCTAGAATAGTACAATGCCTATGTCTCATTGAAAACATTTTCAGAAAAATCACCTTTATCATTTCAGAGTACAACACCACAAGCGGAAAGGGTCGCCTAGGCAAGGTAAGAGCCATCACAATTATTTTTTTATAGTACCTTGCAAAAACTTCTTCCACCTTTGAGAAGCATTGTGGTTGTCATTATCATCATTTGGTGCTAATACCATATGAGTGAGCTTACTTTGACTTATATCACGTACACCACTCCAAACACTCAACACCAGACTTAGAGTATTTGTCCACTTATTATTGAAGATAAATTCATTCCTTCTGGGCCAAATACGATCAACAATAGTTCCAAACATAATGCTCTACTTCACCTCTCCCCCTGTTCTCGTGCAGCAAACATTCATGGTAAGCTAGCTAGACATATCAAGGTTAAAGAACACAAATCTAGCATTCATATTAAGTTCCCACCATATCAGTTGCACTCATTTACAGTCTCTAAGTGTGTGCATCATATCTTCTACTGTATCTTTACACAACGGGCAGATGATGTCCTTTGTGATATGCCGCAAAAATCTCAACTCATTTGGAGGCAACACTAATCCTTTCCAAACCAATTTTCCATAAATGAAATCTAATCCTTTCCAGGCCATCCCAACACCAAATGTTTTTAAACAACATAGATTCTTGAAGAGTATGACTATTATATAATTTGAGATAAGCATCTTTAACTAAAAAGTTGTCATCAACAACATTATTCCACTCCAATAATTTATTTTATTAACTACGCAAGGTGGCTTCATTGTCTTTATACTTTCAACAACATTCATGGATAAATTGACAACAATTCACTCCAAATCTCAATCTCCTTTAGCATTGACATAAAAACATATATATACCAGAATGTTTTCCCCGTGATTGCTTTGTCCACTCCAATATTGATCTAGTTTACTATGATTTGAGATCCAATTATCTTTCCAAAATCGCATTTTCTATCATTCCTTACTCTCTTAATCATATTTGACAATAAATTATCCTAACACTTCACGATTCCCCTCCACAAATTAGTTTCAGGTTGATGCTTATCAATAACAGGTAGTACATCATTACCACATTTGTACTTTGCATGTACAACTTGTACCTAGAAATCATCAGGTCTCGTACATAATTTTCATCCCACCGTCATTAAAAAAAGCTTGGTTCATAACACTAGTTTTCGACAGACCAAGGCCGCCAAATCTTTTTTGAATACATAGAGAATCCCAATTTCGCCATTGAATTTTGCTAGAGGTACTTGTATGGCCCCAAAATAAAATCACAACATTTTTTTTTCAATTTATTCACACATTGAAGACGACAATAGAATAGTTTGCATCACATAGGTAGGCATGACTTGAATAACAACTTTAGTTAAAGTTACTCTACCTATTATGGACAAATTAGACGCTTTCTAATTACTCAACCTTTGATTAACTTTGTCAATAATAAATGATGGTTTTGCTTGGATACTTTGTCATGGTGAAGAGGCACACCAAGATACTTCCCAAGGTCCATCATCCTTTGAAAGTCAAGCTTGTGTATAATATCATCTCTAATATTCGAGTGAGTATTAGTAAACAAGAAAATTCCAATTTTGTCAACATTCACTTTTTGGCCTAAACTAGTATAAAAGTTGTCTAGTATTTTCTTCATAGCATCAACATGCTCTAAGTTTACTTTAGCAAAAAGTAGAAGATCATTTGCAAAAGCAAGGTAAGAAAGTTTTGAACCACCTTTAAATTGAATTGACTTCCAAATTTTTTGCTCTAGTGAATGATTAATCAAATAAAACAATCTTTTAATTCATAGAACAAATAGATATGGGGAGATAACATCAAAATAAAAACCAATTCTGATTCGATTGTAACAATAATTAATTATTTAAAAAATTAAAATTTTGCAATTATCTCAAACATACCCTAACAGGTAAATTTATTGAATTACTTTTTATGTTAATTTTTTAACTTTGAGTTTTTAGACAAGAATCGTTACATTTTCAAATTTTCTATTTCAAAATCCTTGCGGTACTAAAATTTAATCAAAACCCATTGATATGAAAAAAAAAACACTTTCGTCTATAATGGAAAAGAGTTAATTTTTGTAACAATTTTTTTTAGAATGATTTCTAATTAATTAATAAAATGAAATATTTATTATCATAGTTTTTTAAGTTAAACGTTTATTATTTTTAATAAAAAAACAATTTACCAATTAATCTAATAAATATTATAAACCACACGTATCATCATTCGATATAAATCTATTATCTAACAATTTACCAAAAACAAGTCGTATCACAAACATTTTGTCTAACGAAACAAAACGAGGAACCAATTTTCTCTAACTTTCTAGGAATGACTTGTGGATATGACATACGTACCTTCTCTCGATAGAGAATTGAAGATATCGTGAAATGTCAATATTACAGGTTGAAATGCACTAAAGTGATTGTACAACGCCATTTTCATTTTGTATACATTGCATCTTCTTTATGTTTTCTTATGGGCGCATGTGGTCTGTCCATAAATGGATTTGACCCCAGCATGTGTCCCCCCTTTGTACTCATTGCAAATTATTCCACGTATCCTCTCTCTGTTTTGGTAGTTTTATTTCGTTTTCTTGTTGCCAATGCTTAGTTTTATTTAGCAGTTATAAATTATATCCACAAAATAAAATACTTACATAAATTAACAACAAGAAATTACAATCACACTTTCTTAGCTTTTTTATAATTACATAAAACATCACTCATGACTATTTTTTTATATTTTTTTAATCAACATATTTTATATATACAATTTCCGAGAGAGAAAAATATAAAACGAGTTAGATGGTTAAAGAAAAAAAAAATCTTATGTTGAATATTTTATATTTAGAAAAATTAATATATTAATAATTAATATTTGTATATAAAAAAATTCTAGAGATCCACCCTCTTTAATTTTGTTCAAATTTAGTTTATGTCTATGTCTATTTATAAAAAGTTTGACATTTGAAAAAAAAGATAACAACTGATAAAAAACATAAATATATTTTTATCAGAAATTTTAAAACTATCAACTAATTTTAAATATGAAATACTAATTAGTATTTTAAAAATACTAGTGAAAAATTAAAATAAAATATCAATAAAAAAACATTACTTTACATTTCCTTATTGGATAATATATACATCATGAATATTTCATAACCTCATCTTTTCTCCATTACACCACGTCCACATATTTCCAAAAAATAATCTTATGTTTTCTGTATTAGTATAAATAGAAGAAAAGAAATAGAGAAAAGTAAAGTAGAAAAAATAAAATACAATAACAGTCTAATCTCTATAAATATCACGCACGATGTTTTATTTTGATTTTCATAAAAAAAAATGTTTTTTTATAGTTCTCTCATTTGTTTTAGCTTCTAAAGACTAAAACCACATAATCTTATTAAACAATTAACAATTTAGTTACACTAAAATTATATTCAAAACAAGAGTAAAAGAAAATAGCTGACTAGATGCCAATTGTGATGGTAGAAGAAAACGATATGTGAATCAAATCAACGTTTCATTAATGCTTTTATACGATGGCGTTGACGCTCGTAGTAGTAAATTGCTATTTCACGTCGAATTTAAATCACCAAAGTATGAAATATAAGATACAAAGCAAAGCAGAAATTAAATGATAAGTAATAGTCATGATTAATTAAGGGTAAAAAAATGTCATGATTAATTAAGAGAATGATTAATCACAATTTTATAGCACATCTGAATGATTATCAAATCAAAACTAAAAAAACGGCTGACTAGATGCCAAGTGTGATTGCATTAAAAAAACGATGCCAAAGAAAAAAATATTGAATATATGTGAATTGAATCAACGTGTCACTAATGCTTTATGTGATGGCATTGACACGAAGTCATAAATGATTTTTCATCGAATTTAAATCATCCAAAATACAACATCCAAGATCCAAAATCACAAATAGTTATTGAGCAGAGTAAATGTATGTTGAGATTAAAATTGGCAAATATAAGTTAATTGAAACAAAAGGATGTTATAAACTCAAGTTTAATAATAATAAAAATTTATAATATAATTTATGTGTTTGAATATTCTTTATTAAAAAAATATGTTGATAAAATAAACTTTGTTAATATAATACTAATAAAAAAATACTTTTACTTGATGTTGGCCTTAATAAATACTCCCAACAGTAAATGAACTTTAAGAAATAACTTTTATGTTACTTCCAATGGAAACACAATTTTGCATGCGTCAAACACAAGGAAAAATTACGTTAACAAACAATCAAACATAATAACAAACTGAGTTTGATGAGGCAAAAATACTGTGTTAGAAGAACCCAATAAAACTATTATTATTATGGAAAATGAGACCCGCAAAATTTAAATCATGCAACTGAATCGGTTTTTCGCTGATTTTTTTTTCTTGGTTTTACAAATTTTGATCCATTTTCTTATTCTTTGATTAGTCATTTTAAATACATTTTACGATTTATTTAGACTGATCAATAGTTGAATTCATCAATTTTTCAGTTCGACTGGCTGGTCCAATTTAGTTTTCCAAAGATGGATGTGTATGTAATATTATTTAAAATATAATAAAATTAATTATATATTGTTACAATAGTAAAAAAAATCTTTATATACTAATGTAAGAATTAATTAGGATTATTTCTGAGATAGTTCGCTCCACTTAAAATTTCAGAGATACTTTTCCCCACTAAAAATCTTCTTCTTCTCATTATTGCAGACCTATATCTTTCTCATTAGTCATCAGGATTCAAAAGGTTTAGCAAAAAGATTTTCTTCTCAGTACCATTGTTACAAACGTGTCTGGAAACTAAACAATATTGTCAAATGTAAACGTAAAATCTTCTATTCGCATTTTACACACACAATGTTATGATTCATGCATGTATATATAGAGGGGGAGTGCATCAACAAGAGACTTTTTTTATGTGAGAGTAGAAAGATTTAGTAAAAGATCTTCTTCTCAGTATCATTGTTACAAACGTATCTGGAAACTAAACAATTGTCAAATGTAAAAGTAAAATCTTCTATCCACGATTTACACACACAAAATGTTATGATTCATGCATGTATATATATAGAGGGGGAGTGCATTTTTTTTTAATTTTTTATGTGAGAGTAGAAAGAATAAATATTAGAAATTAGATATGTTAATATAAATAGTCAATATTAAAACATTTTAAAAGGCAATATTTATGCAGTAAAAAAATATTTTATAAAATCTCAAAACTTTTTATATGATGTTAAACTCGATCATTACCTAAATTTACTCTTTTCATTCTCGATCATATAAAAATGGTCCTCTCACATATGTTTCTCTGTGTGCGTTTAAGATTATTTTAGAGATATTTATCTTCATAGAAATTTATTTTTATTTTTATGTCATAGTTTACTATTATTGATGGTTGATAATTACCCATCTTTAACGATAATTTATTTATTTATTTCTATTTTTAATCCAAGATTTTACATCGATTGTTAATTAGTAATTGCTCTTCAACTACTTGTATTGTATGTATGTGTATATATATATATATATATATATATATATATATATATATATATATATATATATATATATATATATTCCAAAATCGTTGTTTTGCAATTCAAACATTGACTTTTTTAACCTTTCACTTTTCATTTTGCAGTGAATTGTAAGTTGCTCAAGCTTTTGTCTTTTTCTGTAAGTTTTTCAATTCAAGTGTTTCATTATTGATTGTCACTTTTATCATGCTATACATACGCTAATTTGGAGATTTTGCAAGCCTTTCAATTCAATCGATTCATGTTTGTTTGTCTTTTCTATACAGTAAATGTCTACTCCTTCCACTGTTCAATGTGTTCTTTCTTCGTTGTTAGGGTTTCCTTAAAACTTTTAAATTTTAATTTATTTTGTATAGGAAGTTTGAGTATTGTTTTTCTGTCTTTTGTACGAGAATTGAGTCCTCTTCTGCATGAATCCATTGATAAAATTGTATTAGCTTAAACAATGATATTGAGTTTGAGTCGGCGTTGAATTGGGTAAAATATATTATAGATCAAAATTATTTAGTATTGAGTTATGTTTGGATAAAAAAAACAAATAGGAAAAATAAATAATTTTTCAGTATGTTGTTTTGAGAAAAAATATTTTTATTTATTTTTTCTCTATTTATTTGATTAGGAAAAAAAGTAAAATAATACTCTCTTATAAAGATATTTATGTGCTTACAAAAAGGTTGGAAAAAATATTTATTTTGAATGACATTGATACTTAAATTTTCGTTTTAATATCTATATTTTACGGCATGCATGTGAAATTAATTTTTACAAATCAAATAAAATAAATATTAAGTAATACTGTTATCACTTGTATTTATTAATTTGTCATTATTACTCCTCAACAACTATTTTGTCCTAATTTTCATAAGATGGCCTATATTTACTCCTCAACAACAAATTTGTGCATTAATGTTTCTTTTGGTTTTGGTTCTACTACCATTTATTATATCATATTGGATCTATGTGGACTTCGAAAGAGAAGAAGCCAAAAAGGAGAGCATGATTTCTAACAAGGTAGACGAAAGATAAGCCAAGAGGAGTATTGGATGGGAAGTGAAAAGAGAGAGCATGTTTTCTAACTACTCACCAAAATCTTGTCTCTTGTGTGAACAAATTATTTTGGGTAGGGCCACATATCTTTGTTCTTTCCTCACAAGTTTCTTCCATCCCCCAACAAAAGAAGTGCTCTCATAATTAAGGGCCATTTCCCCTTATAGTTTTATAGTTTCCAAATATCTAGCCTAAATTCGAACTTAGCTCCAAATCAATGATATAGTGTAAGAATAATTACGCACAATTCCATCTATAAAATAACGTGAAGTCTATATAAAGGTTTAATTTTCTCTAATAAAATATATGAAGGAAATTTTACTTTTTATTTTTTAAAAATAAAAAATCTTTTTTATTTACTTTATAAGAGTGATTGGTATTTTTGGGAATGATGCTTTCATGACAAATTTTCGCATAACCATATCACGTGAAACTTTTTGTATTTATCTTATATATATAAATTAAATAACTGAGATCATATTAAAGTTTGTATATATGCTTTTAGAGACTACAAATACTTTTTACTAAAAATAATTTTACTCAAGTCCAACATAACTATATTTAAATGTTAAATTTGTGTATATTTAATAAAAAGGAGATGAAAATAAAAATTTCTCATAAGAAAATTTATTTTTGGTATCCAGTGCCTAGACACTTTATGTTTTTTCTTTATCTTTTACTGTACATATGTAGAGAGAGGGTGGGAGAAAGGGCAATAGGAAAAAAAAATAGAGAATAAGTCATTATTGCTTTATATATGTAAAAAAAAAATCATAAATAATGTTATTTTTGTTTTTGAATTAATCATTGAATTAGTCATTTTGATTTTTTATGATAAAATATTTCGAGCATTAAATATTAATTATTGTAATGGATACGGAGGCGTTTAACTGACAGCTTAGTGCGA